>NC_057794.1:554973511-554989116 GCF_018294505.1 Triticum aestivum | reverse complement strand
TTTGGGTCAACTGACTAACAAATATGAAGTATACCCTACAAAAAGTGTACTCTTGGATATGTATTCGAACGAGGTTTTCCACGGTATATTTTTTTATGAAATATAGTTTACATATTATTGGTCAAATCTATGGTCAAATTTTGAGCCAAAATAAGAGGAGGCCTAATAAACCAGGATGGAGGAAATACAAAATTAATGCACACTTCAGTAATTTAGTTGCAACTGTACATTGCACAATACTTCCTATAGCTATAGGTCAACATGTAAACTCACAAAATAGCATAGCTTGTACATGTAACAACTCGAAGTGTTACCATCTAATCATCCAGGAAAAAAGGAAACTACCACTTTGTTTTGACTTTTGATAGCTCAAATTGACACAAGACATCAAAATGATCTTGAAATGAGCTTTCCAAAAGGACGTATGTAGAATGACATATTAGCTACTTATCCAACTCACTTATGAGGTCCCAATCTAACTTTCACATTTTGCAGCTCAGCCCAAGAATGCCAATTTTGTTGAAGAGAGATATGTCATGTGCAGATTAAAGAAAATGTAGCAAAATCTATAAATGCTGCAATAAGATGAACTCACACTATATGTCCTGTACATGCACAATTGCACACACGGGCCATGGATATGCACTGCAAGCATATATTACATATCCATCTCTTTTGAACAAACATATGCTACATTGTTCACACAATTTATGAGCACTTAGCTTAATAAGAAAAGCAAGGGGTTTCTCTAATGCACCAGATCTGATTTAAACAGGCAAAAACAGATCACGCAAAAAGAAGTTGGTATTAGAAGTTGGCCCTGCTGTTCGAATCAGCACGTCCAACAGAGACCGGTTTAACCTTTTTATCTAGTAATAACTATTTCACATGACAACTCTACCTTAGCATTTGAAGGGGAGTCAAGTCTTGACAATCAAACCTAAGTTGTTATATCCAGTTTGCCAACTAAAATGCCAAAATTCCTTGGATTCTGACTCAAATATGTGCACAATATTGCCTCCCTTGCAAACTGTTGTTTCATGTCAGTCTAATAACCTATGAGCAACCAAAGCCATGCATTTTTCCACGGACCCAAACTAATCAATTTTACAGAAACACAAACACATCAAGCAAAGCATTGAGCGAAGGAGGACCTTATGGAGCAGCCGCTTATTGCGCTCCTCCGCCTCCTGAGCAAGCCTCTCCAACCTCCTTAGCATCCCGGAATACATCTCCTCCGCCTCGGTTGCTTGCTCTCCGATGTTTGCTGGCGGAGGCGGCAGCCACGGTATTGTCGACTCCGCCGTGAAGGTGTGGCACTGGTACTGGCCCTGGAAACGAGGACCCACGTTGACGATCGTGAGGGAGGTGGGGACGAGGCGGGAATCAACAAGGAGGAAGGCGCGGTGGTCGAAAGAGTGGATGGAGAGGTCGGAGGCGACAGAGGGGGCTAAGAGGAGAAACACGACAGGGTGGGTGAGGGCCAGAGATTTGGAGAGGGAGCGGGCGACGGCGGCCTCGCGCATGGAGGGGCGGCGCGTCGCCCACGCGCTGCGGCGGGAGGAGAAGAAGCCGACGGTGGCCGTGCCCGGGCGGGCGGGGGAGTAGGGCTTGAAGCAGTCGAGTGCGTTGGAGAGGACGGAGCGTCGGGCGAGCGACGAGTGGCCGGTGACGTAGATGGGTAGGGTTGGGGCGGGATCATCGTCGGGGAAGGAAGGGGGGAGGGCGGCACGGCCGAGGAGTATCCCGTCGCAGTCCCCGCCAGCGGCTGCACAGCAGTCGAGGAGCGCCGCGAAGGCCTGAAAGGAGACGGAGAGCTTCGCGGCGTCGGCGTCGGCGGCGGCCATTCCTGGACTGCGATGCGATCTGGGGTTTGGCCGTTCGAGGGCTGCTTCGGCCTTCGGAGCGTGTACTTATCGGTTTATCGATCGGTCAACTATTTTCCACTTCAGTGTCAGCTTTTTAAGTACCGTCAGATCTTTATGCAACGGCTCAGATTCGTCCCCACTCGTACATCCGCAGTCACCACACTCTTCACTCCTGTACATTTTTTTGATGGATTCACTCCTGCACTACATTTGAAGGTGCTTATACTGGTGTCACAATTGTCATGTTGCTCTTTCTATGTGACAGTGAAACGGCGAGAGATTGGAGAAAGACATGCTACTTGGTTTCTTCAAGAGCTGGATGATTGATGGCTTTCTCAACAAGGCTCCTTAGTTTAGGCAATGGAATAAACTAAAAGCAGCAATGGCATTGATGTTATAAGGACTTAGGCTAGCGTTCAATGGATACTAGAGGAGACGGCACGATCCGCCACGCCTGGCTATTGTCGCTAGTCCGTAGATGATTTTAGGGTGATTGGGTTGACGTAGTTTTTCATTTTATTTTGTGGGATGGTCGGATCGACATAGGTTAAGCCTTGTGTATCTACGTGTCTTGTGTTTTAGGGATCATCAACATGAGCTGCATCTTTTTCTGAAAAACACCCCATATATTAATTAATTAAAAAGTTTTTTTGCGCAGAATTAAAAAGATTATTACAATTGTTCATTACAAAATTTTCCACCCATGGTGGAACACTATTAAGAAGAATGACATTAGATCTACTAATAAACCTAAACTTCACATTTTCGTGAGCCACCCCATTGGTTACCAGATTAATTTTTGCAATTTTAAGATTCTTGATCATCCTGGATATACTCAAGGCTTCTTCTTTTTTCAGATCTAAGCTTCTCATTTGCAAGGAAAGAACAAACAAAATCACTACGGTTTGACCATTTGCACTCTTATACTCTAAGCTATCTGAACTAGTGCTATCCATGCTAAACACTAAGTTTTGATCATCGAGAATACTCCTCTTGCTACCCGTCGTGCTCTCTAGAATGGTTGCAAAGGCACCCTTGCGGTTGGACATGTCGTTGCCGCTATTTGGGAGAGTGGGGAGCCCAAACTTCACATCCTTGGCGCACAAGCTATGAACGGCAGTGTGCTCCACCTACTCATCTCTATACAATCTTTTTCATCGGCCTCGAATAGATTCAGTTCTTTTGGATGGGTCAGCAGCCTCCCCTTCAGCATGGGCGCTCATGTTGATGGAGCTAGCACCCACGCCTTTAGTGCCATCTACATCCACCAAGTCACCCTAGCTGACTATAGGAGCACCATCCGCAGCTTCTTTCTGTCACAACACAGTAGTGGTAAGGGTCTCAGGAGCACTCAAGATGATGGAGGAAGCGCCTCCCTTAACCCCTACATCAGCCTGATCCGGCTCGTTCACCCACCTAGACACGATGTCCATCCCAGCATCATTGAGAGGCCCCTGTCCTGGGAACCTGCAGCCCCAGCGTCTCCTCCCCACAATTCTACACACCAGCAGAAGTGGGAAACAAAGGCGCCGCAGCGATCGTGAGCTTCTGGACAGTCATGGTCACTGCCTTGACCACCTTCTCCAGCAGCTTGGACCTGCCCGCCATTTCCACATCTCCAGGGGTCACCGATAGACCTCCATAATCAAGGAGCCGCCAGGTCGAAGCCCCCCAAAGCGTGCAAATCCTTCGGAAGCGCAGGAGCCTTGAGGTTAATGGAGAAGTTCTTCTTCCGTAGCTCGCTAGGGGCTCCACAGAAACCAAGTTGTAGTGTGCCCCATGATGTTGTAGCAGAAACAAAATTAGGCAACTTTTCTTATTTAACAGGAAAATATAACTTGTTAGTGCCCCCAACGTCGGTTGTGTCAATGGATTTCCTCACTGGCTCGTCCACTTGATGCTTGACGCCGGACGCGGATGTACTCATTGATGATCTTCTTCTTCTTGTGTGACACCGCAATGACGGTGCCGAGCTTGTCGCCTTGTGACGGTGATGTGGTATGGGAGCAAATATTATTTGTGCCTACAAAATAACTAAAGACATTTAAAAATGTTCACCGTTTTATCTTGAGTGAATGATCACCGTTTTGTGATATTTTTTGAGGGTTTTTTAGGGGATGCTATTCTTTTAGGTGATCACCGTTTTGTGATAATTTATCGGTTCATGGGTTTCGGCCGAGTTACCGACTGAATCAACACGCGCTCTAGATATTATTATTCCTTATTAGGCCAGGCCTAAGGCATTTGTCTTTTTTAATAGAAAAGGGAGACCAAGGCCCAAGGAGGTGGAGCACAATAAACCCCAAAATTCGATATAACATTTCAGATACGTACGCCGCCGTCGTCATCCGGCTGGATCTCCACCACTACGGGACGATGGCAAAGAGGTCCAGGAAGAAGAAGGATCAGCCGGCGGCGGCGGCAGAGAACCTCCCCGATGATCTCCTCGTGGAGGTTCTTGCGCGGGTGCCGTACAGATCCCTCTGCCGCTTCAAGTGCGTGTCCAAACCATGGCTCGCCCTCTGCTCCGACCCCGGCATCTGGAAGAGGTCGCCGCAGGCCCTATCGGGCTTCTTCTGCTACGCCTGCGACGACCAGAAGCACGAGCTCCGCTTCCTCGGCCTGCCGGGGCGAGGCCAGCCCCTCGTCGACCCCGGCCTCCCCTTCCTGCGCGGCGCGTGGGACGGGGGCGTCCAGACCGTGGACTGCTGCGGCGGCCTCCTCCTTTGCCAATGCTGGAAGAGACCTTCTCGAGCCGGCTCCGCCGGCGTGGAGTACGTCGTGTGCAACCTGGCCACCAAGGAGTGGACCATCGTGCCTGCCACCAAGCAGCTGCACCCGAGCAAGAAGAACACCGTCCGCTTGGGTTTTGACCCACTCGTCCCCTCCCGCTTTGCCGTGTTCGTGCTCGTGCGTGGCCACGGGGTCACCAGAGTGGAGATCTTCTCATCGGAAACCGGGAGGTGGATTTCCAAGGAGAGCGAGTGGGGCGACCGCACCAGCGTGGACGATCACAATTGTTCAGCCTCTGTCTTCTTCGGTGGGGCGCTGCATCTGACAACCAGCGATTCTTCCTTGATCACGGTGGACACCGAGGGGAATACTTGGCGGCAAATCCGAATGTCGCTCAGCCTAGAGGACACCTCGGATTACGGTTATATCGCGCAGTCTCAGGGACGCCTGTATGCAATGCATATGGATTACTGCAATGATAAGTGCGAGCTCTCAGTGTGGGTTCTTGAAGATTATGCTAGTGGGCAGTGGACTTTGAAGCATACAGCTGACATGTCGGGAATGATAGGCCACGATGAGGTGTGTACATTTGTCGCAGTCGATATTGAACGCAAATCGATCTTTTTCCAGACCAATGGGTGGAATGAAAAGTTGTGTCATACCATATGGAAAACGAGAGATGTCGTGTTATGTTCAGTTTTGAGAGGGATTTTAATCTCCGATGCGAACCTTATAACCCTAGTTACATGGAATGTGTCAGATGGTTTGTTAAAATCAGCAACGTAATTGCCTACCGAGTTTGCATGCCACCAATACCTTCATATAAGTGAGCTGTTAAATATGGGTCAGATCTTCTATGCAGCTTGGTTTTCTTCTGTATTTTGATGTTCTGGTCCATGACATTGTGGCTTTGTTCAATGTTAGTTAAAAAGGGTTGATATTTAGTCCGTAGTCACTTCACTTCAATTCCTTTGCTTTGGTCACTTGTGAGGCACTCATGTGGTGGCAAATGCTTGCGATACTCTGCATTTTCTTTTTTTTTTCTATTTATTCCCTGTAATGATATGCATGTTCTCCTTAACCATATTCCTATGTATTTGGAAAACTGGATGAATCGCTCTCCCATTTGTTGTCCGCTGCAGTAATCTCCTATATCACTAAGCTCTTTATGGGTTGAAGAACTGAGAATCAGTTGAGGTGTCCAATTTTGATTTTGGTCAACAATTTTGACCAAGATTGCTACTATATGGAGGGCTGGGCGAATTGATATCTGTGTGGGCTGCGATTTCCCCAGAAGGTTCATATTTTCGAGCTCTCCTCCACTCAGAGGCGCCTCCACCGCCCTTATTCCCTTCCGACCAGCGACGGGCCCTATCCTACTAGCCGCACCTCCCCCTCTCTATCGGCCGCACCTTTCTTCTCCCGAGGATCGTCGCCCTAACTTTCTTGTGTCGCTCAAGCTTGAACGCGGTTTTTGCACGCGCATGACATCCAGCCTGGGACGACCTGGACGGCGGCGTGTGCAGGGGGTCCCGTGTGGCGGCCACACTCAAACTTGCCCCTATGCTAGCGCCGTCTCCTCCCCCATCCTAGCCCCTGGTGCGGTTGCAGCGGCCACAAAATCCGGCGTCTGTGCCACCCCGTGGACGCCCCTATCTGAGGTGCACGTCGGGTGTCACCGTGAACGTCTCGACGTCAGTGCCATAGCCTGCGCCGAGCGAGGGGCGATGGAGCCTGCAGGCGATGCGAGATCAGCCAAAAAGATGGGGGTTCAGTACCTCCCACACGCGACGGCGCACAGGCTTAGATGTGTGTTGGTATGTGTGTTTTGATGTGCTTGCTTTGTTCTAGCGTTGCCCAACTGCCACTTCAGAGCATCTCCACTCGCGCCCCCAACAGCCCCCGAGGCGAGTTTTCTCGCGCCGGCGCCGAAAAAAAACCCCAGTCGCGCTCCCAGGACGCCGAAATCCGTCGGCTCGGCCCATTGTTTGGCCCGGCAATCTCAGGCCGAACCCAGCGCACTGAGGGCGCTTGGGGGTTCCGGCTGAAGGAAAACCGCACATGGGCTACCACTGTCAAGCGAAAACGCATCTTGCACATCCAGATCCCCCCCCCCCATGCATGCTCTTTCACCGCTGTGCCGATCCCGGCGCCGCCTACCCACCCACCGCCGCTAGATAGGCCATTCCCCCACTGGGAAAGAGAGAGTTCCGTCGCGGCGGCCTCCACCTCACTCCTGGGCGAGCTTTCCGGCGCTCCGACCACGCAGCGCGGGAATACCGGTGGCTTCGTGCCTACAACACTTGCCAGGTGTTCAGCAATTTATTTGCTCGGTGATGGACTCGGGCGACAAGGAGGTGCTCGCGGCGCTGCTGGAGGAGGTAGCCGATGCCGACGCCCAGGACGAAGAGCATCTCATGGTCCTCGTCGCTCTGGCCAGCCTGTTCGCGGGCAATGCAAAGCCGCGGCAATGTGGCTCGGCGTCGGGCCGACTGAAGGCAAAGCAAAGGCATCATCTGGAAGGCTATTGCTTGCTCTACTCCGACTACTTCGCCGATGCTCCACTGCACGAGGAAGCAGTTGGCATTCTCGTTCGAAGGAAAGGTACTTGTTCGAGGAAAGAAAGCGTATTAGTGCTCTGGGCTAATCGGTCGGGCAGTGTATTTCAACGCCGTTATCGGATGAGCCAAAAACTCTTCCTCAGGATTGTGAATTCCATCCGTGAGTTCGACAGCTATTTCAAGTGCAAGAAGGATTGCACTAGCACACTTGGATTCACCTCACTTCAGAAGTCCACGACGGCTATAAGGATGCTTGCATACGAAGCTCCCGGTGATTCACTGGAAGACTATGGACGCATGGCGAGTCCGCGGCCATTGAGTGTTTGTACAAGGTCTGCAGGGCAATGATGGCAGTGTTTGGACCGCAATACTTGCGATCACCCAATGTTGAAGACACTGCTCGGATCCTAGCATAGAATGCAGCAAGAGGATTTCCTGGGATGCTTGGAAGCATCGACTGCATGCACTGGAAATGGAAAAACTATCCATTTGCTTGGCAGTGGATGTACAAAGGCGCCAAAGGCGATTGTAGTGTGGTACTTGAGGCAGTGGCCACACACGACCTCTGGATTTGGCACTCCTTCTTTGCTATGCCAGGAACTCACAATGACATCAACGTACTGCAGTGCTCCCCTCTCTTTGCCAAGCTTATTGAAGGTCATTCTCTTCTGGTGAACTTTGAGGTCAATGGACGGCACGACAACAAGGGATACTACCTAGCAGATGGCATCTATCCAAGATGGTCTACATTTGTGAAGACTATCTCAAATCATGTGCCAGGAGGCAAGAACTCCCACTTTGCCAAGTGTCAGGAGGCTTGCAGGAAGGATGTCGAGCGGGCATTTGGTGTGCTTCAATCACGATTTGTTTTTGTCTGGTACCCCGCTTAGACTTGGTCGAAAGATCAAATGTGGGAGGTCATGACTTGATGTGTCATCTTGCACAACATGATCATTGAGAGCGAGCAGGAAGAGCCAGTGTTTGACACTGAAACATATTACAGGCAGGGTCCTCTTGCCCAAATTGATTGCCAGCTACCGGCAACTTGGAGTGCCTTCCTCAATATGCGTCAGGAGATCCAAGACCCACAGGTGCATCAACAACTGCACCGGGATCTTGTGGAGCACCTATGGAGGCTCAAGGGCAACGTCTAGCTCGACGTGTGATGAAATATGAATTTTTATTTGTTGAACTATATGATTTGTATTGATTTGTTGAACTATTTGATTTGTATTGATTTTCTGTGATGAACTATGTGATAAAAAATAGCTTATGTTGAATTTGTGCCGAAGCATGCAGAATATGGACCAAAATTGATCAATTTGCGTTGATAATGGGCCAATTTGCGCTGAAAGTGGGCCAATTTGCGCCAAAAATGGGTCAAAATCGACGCCTGAAGGCGACCTTAAAGGGGCAGCTTGAAACCCGACTACCCCACGACGATTTTTCCACCGGCACGCCCCCAAACGGCGCTATTTCATGCCCCTGGGGGGCCGAACGGCTGGAGATGCTCTCAACATGCTCCCGGCCACCGCTCAAGAGCTGCCCCGCGTGCCTCATGGAGATGCCATTGAGACAGGTTGGCGGTTAGGCACTTCTCTACCTCTAATTGATTCTCACGTAAATAATCTCTCTCTACTAATTGATCCTCATCCGGCCCCTAATATGTCAGTTTTTATCCTTTTCGTTTGTTGAAGTTAATCCATGAGCATCATGTTTTGTATCCGCTTCATGCTATATTATTCGCTTTATGGAAAAAAGGGAAAAATGTGTATTCTCAAGGTAAATCATTCATGAACTGAACAATTTTTCATGATTATCCAAAACATTATTTGTAAAAAAAATTGCCCCAACCTGAACTTTTTGTTACGGTAACTGGAGTAGGATTAGATTGATAATACCAAAGTAACTCTTATCAAGAACATAATTGGACCCTTCGGCCAAGCTAATCCGCCCGCAACCCTTTATAAGCCCGACCCCTTTCGACTCCCAAACCGACCCAACAACACCTTTCCTCCCGAGCTAAATCGATTCCTTCGGTAGCGCTCTCATTCTCATTTGTTTAGCCAAGTTCAAATGTCGTCTCTCAGTGATGTTGTTGCTCTCGTGGCCAGCGCTGCGGCGCCCGGGCTCATCGTCTCCTTCGGTGAAATTCTGATTGACATTGTGTCCGACGTACCCGGTGTCTCGCTTGCCGAGTCCGCGGGCTTCGTGAAGGCGCCCGCCAACGTCGCATGCGCCGTCTCCGAGCTTGGCAAATCCTTCGCCTTCGTCGGCAAGGTATGCACGGATAAATCGTTGTCCCTTTCTCCCTGTCCGATAGATCCGTATTAATTGCCCTTAGGTCCTGATTATTTAGTGGATGACAAATATGGTGCCACTATTTATACTAAACTTATATACTTATTTATAACGCATATACATATCAAAATCCTAGATTGTATCATCTTATAAGTTACTTTTCATTAATATAAGCAGATAATAATATATTTTTAAACAAATAATGTAGTTCTTTGTGCTACAATTGTAATGTCTATTGTTGAGAAATGTGCATGCAATGTGGCAATTTGGACCATATTTGTATACATTGGACCTTAAACATATATATTTAGAACCAATCTTTTTAAATGTGGGAAAATAAGAAAACAAAAATCATAAGCTTCGGTGGATGATTTGTAACATAGTGTGTGTATATGCGATATCTGAACTTTATGGTCTGAGAAATATCCTCATTGTGGTTTCTACTTTATGATTATGCATGACAATAATATTCTAGAACATACAAGGCCTCCTTTGGTTTGTTGGAATTTTATAGGAATTCTATAGGATAGGATTTGCATAGAAAAAATTCCTTTGAAGCTCTTTGGTTTGTAGAAATGGATTCCTATTCCTATATAGGATAGGAATCAATACTTCACATTTTGAAGGGAAAAAACATTAGCCTAGACTCAATGGAAAAAATCCTATCCTATGCACCAAATGACATCTCTTCCTCTACAGGAATTGAGATGCATGTCATCTCACTTCCTACGATTTTTCTATTCCTATAAAATGTCTATCCTATGAACCAAAGGAGGCCAAAATGTTTACAAGAACACTACTAGGCAAAACCCTAGCACTAGCGTTGGTTAAACGCCTAATAGTAGCGCGGGAACTCGCGCTACTGGTACATCGCTACAGCTAACTTTTAGCAGTAGCACGGATGCCCCTCGCTACTGCTATCCATATATATCGCGTTTTAGAATACCACACTACTGCTAAAAGCTGCAGCGCCGCTATTTATAACGCGCTACTGCTAAGGCCGCGCTACTGCTACACACATACCCCGCGCTACTGTTATTATTTTCTATTTTTTTCCTGTAGCGCATTTACTCTGTATTTGTACAGGTTTTATACAATAGTCTCTCTCATATCATACACATAATAGTCTCATCATATCATACACATACAAATTTAATCATATCATACACATACAAATAGTCTCATCAAATTATGTCATCATCATAATCATTGCAACACAAATAATGTCTCTTGTCATCATCTCAAAATAGTGATACAAGTTATGACATGTCTCGAATACATGCAACTACATCGTCATCCATTTAAACAATGATATAGAAGAGAAGAGCTATCACTATGAGCAAGAGCGGAATTATGCAGTACATGAGGCGCCGGTTCTGATTTCTTTCTCGTCCTAGCGTGAACCTCAAGTAACTAGCTTCCACTTCTTATATGCTATCGAACCCTTTCTGGCTGCTGCCTGAGAACCCTGACACTCTAGCCACTCGTCGTACACTTTCGCAACCCTCCCTATGTACACGACATAGCACTTCTTCACCATCAAGGACCTATGTGCCTGTTAGAGATGCATCTTCATCAAGCGAATTCAACAATAATATGCAACATAATATACTTGAGCAACACGAGGCGAAAGAGTTAGTAACTAAATGCAACATATAGTAAATATAATCTACGCAGGTTCATTGTACCCAAACTAATTTACTAGATGTACGCATGTTCATCGTACCCAAAACTAACTAACCAGTGTTACGCAAGTTCATCAGGACCGTTTACATCACAAAGTTTCATCGCTATAGAAAGTACATATTCAACCGACACGTCATCATCGACATCGTCAATCATTTGGAAGTTCTATCCATCCATATCCGGGAGGATGCACCCTAGCTTCGTGAACGGCGTCAGGTCCAAACATTGTAGGCCTATGCGAGTTCGGACGTCATCTCGCGATATAGGGCCATGGTGGAACATCCCATTCTCTTCAATTACTTCTTTCATGATGATCATTGCAATGCCTTCTGGATGCGAAAAAAGTCATCTCTGAGTTTATAATCCGCTTCGACTCCTAAGGATTCTGCCCATTTGCAGATATGATCATCGTTTCTGGTTTTCATGCGAAGTTATTGGCGATCCCTTCTGAACTCCATCATGAGATGGAGGATGTAGAATCCATCATTCTTGCTTGTTGTCTGTTGATGGACGCGACAGAAGGTAGTTTTATGCGATAAACCCGGCGCGCCCTTCCTTTGTTTCTTGATCTCGATGTGGCCTCCCTTCATGCTGAAGCTGTGGAGAGCAGCATCCACAATATTCATTATGTGGGTGCAGTTCTTCTTCTGGAAGTTTCTAGACGAGTCAAAATACACGGCGTGGGAGACTAGCAGGAAAACAACAATAAGGACGGTGCACCCGTTGCTGCGAAAAATATACACCTCAAATTAGCCTCCATATGAGCGAAGGAATGATTGAAACGTACAAGAGGGCTGTCCAACAATGACTTACATTGGATGATAAGGCAGGAGAACCGTTTCCTTTTCCTTATTCATCATCATGAAGTTTACCCTAGCAGCTTGATGTTTAAAGTCGCCGAGACTCAAGGACTCATGCATGAAGTATGGATCCACCACCAAGATTTGCGAAATTTGTTCTCTCTTGATGACGAAGTTCATAACTTCATATGTAGAGCAAAAAGACGGACCATCGTAAAACCGAGCCGCCTCGTGAGACACAATCTCAAAGATGTGATCAAACCGCAGGAAGTACACCTCCACGGGGAGTTTGTCAACGTAGCACCTGTCCTTAGGCACACGAACCACATAAAGCGGGTATCCTAGAGTCTTCGAGGCGAGAAGGCTTTTCTCTGTCAACAACACATGGTCGTGCAATTTCCTGAGATCCCCTGATATGCGCTCTAACAGTTTCGGTTGTAGGATCCGCTCGCCCGTGACATGGACCATCGCCGCACCTTTGACCGGTACATGGTCTGCAAAATCGGTTGGCAGAGCCGACTGGCTGTTAGAAGCTTTGGTAGCTTTGGCGGCAGCAGAGCCTCTCTTCGGCGGTCTCTTCCCCTCCTTCTTCTTGGGTTGACCTTCCAGAGCTTTCCCGACCCCCGCCACCAATGTTGTCAGGCTAAGCACTGCATGACCCTCAGCTAGTATAGTTTATTTAAGCAGTGCAAGCTGTCAAGTCACTTGATCCTAGTCAACGTAATTATTTTCTTCTATTTCTTTTGAACGATTGATGTGCAAAGTTGAGACGGTTATGTAATATGAAGTGCCGCACCAGTTCACCAGTAACCATCATGATCCATGCACACTATTGTGGTTTTTTAAGTGTTGCTTTGGTTAATAACCAGTCCATGACTGCGTAAGCGATTGGCAGACACTAATCTACGTCGTTGTTGGCCAGCTAAATCCATGTTCTGAAGAATCGTCCTCTCTTTGTTGTCCAAAATTGCAACTTACAGATTTTTTTTGTTCACTATCTAGCATTCAAAATTTGTAATTAATCTTCCAGTTCCTGAATATGCAAACTGGTTTTCGTATTGTAATTTCTATTGAATGGTTCCGGACATCTGATCAATGTTTCACATGAAACCTATAAAGCTAAATGAAAGAAAAGGAGTTAATTCCAGTCTAGAGTCTAGACTACCTGCTTGTCACAAGTTGACACATGTGCACATGTTTTATAATTTGACCACTTTGCACTACATTTCGGGCCTACATTTCCGATTTGCACTGCTTCTATTATTTTCTCTTTTTTTGTCATGGATGATGTTGCAATGGTGTGGCATTCAGGCACAATTTTCCTTGCCGTTTTCAAGCAAGCAAACAGCCAGGCAGGCGGCCCGAGTTGGCTGCTTTTGATTCATATATACTGGAGGTGCACAGGAGCAGATCCTAAAATGAAGCATGGTGCAAATCAGAATTATGTGAACTGTCAACTCGTGGTTGTCCAAATTAGAATTGATTGGAAGTCAAATGTTAGAATGATCTGTCCTACTGAGAATAAGATTCTGATTTTATTATTGTATTTCACCACAATCTGTAGATCATGTTGCATTACCATGGTAATACATTGAACAGTTGTAAGCATTTGGAACATGGATTTGGTTACAGCAAGAAAACACACTTAATTCGGTAATAGCAAGGGCATCTAAGCTTGGGAACATGATTACAGCAAGAAAGCACAGATGACCAGTGGCATGTCATGATGCCAATGACTGAATATGTGTGTGCACGAAGTAAATTGTGCCAAGAGGCTGCATTTCCATGGCCCATTGACGAATTGTAAGTGCAAGTACCTAAATAAGTAGCATTGGAACATAATTTAGTTACATCAACGACTTATTCCTCGTCCTATACTATATTTCAGCTGCTGTACCCATGGTTTGGCTTAGGTGAATGAAGAATCGCTGTATTTTGCCATGCATGTGTGTGAATTCTGAAGAAGATACGAAATGCAAAAAGAAATGAGAAAACAACGCCGTTGCCGGGGATCGAACCCGGGTCACCCGCGTGACAGGCGGGAATACTTACCACTATACTACAACGACTTGGATGGCAGAGAGTTTAACTAGACTTATTAGACCAGCTCCTGCACCCGTGTGATTGGCTTCCTGCACCCATCGCCAACTCCTGCAGTTGTGCAAAAAACAAGAACAACAAAAATGACGTTGGTTTTCTCTGCCATCGACAACTCCTAAAAGTTCGCCGTTGCCTACTGACGAACTGCAACAGGTTTGGCGCGATTGCTGTAGAAGTGCAGAAACAAAAGAGAGGCAAAGAAAAAAATGAAGCGCCGTTGCCGGGGATCGAACCCGGGTCACCCGCGTGACAGGCGGGAATACTTACCACTATACTACAACGACTTGGATGGCAGAGAGTTTAACTAGAGTTATTAGATCAGCTAACTCTGATCAAATCGGAGGTTGTCCTGGGCCGGAGAGCTGAAACGGGAACCGCAGCCGCCGTTTCGGCCCAAAAAACCTAGACACAATCGAAACTTGGCCGGTGCACAGGCGAGATCGGCGTGTCCAGCTCCTCCCGTCGCCGGCCCTCTCGATCGGTTCCTGTCCAATGCGCCGCGCTTCTTCCGTTAGATCTAGGCGAAAATCGATCTCATGTTGAACCAATTTCAGATTATCCCGTCGCTTCCGTCGATCGTAACCTAACCTGGCTCGGCTTGGTTCCATCTTTCCTTGTTGAACCAGCGCTGGCTCTTGAGAATTTGCACGTCTCTTTGGCAAAATTTGTAGGGCAGAACTGAGGCAAGATCTGCTGCACCGCAGATAGTCGACCAGAGGCTGCATCAACCGGTGGGAACCTTCGAACAGCAACACCATATTTCTCAAGCTGCCCAAAATATATCGGCCATGGCCGTTTTTGAGGATCTCCCACAGGTATGTGTTGCTGCCAGCCAGGTGTATATTCATCAGACATAGCACGTAGCAAGTAAAAATAATAATCTCGATCGGTGGCATTCAAGTATTTTAGCAGCAAGTAACAAATCTAATGTTAAAGAATTGCTATCGTAGACATTGATTGTTTTCTCTATAAACTTGGTCAAAGTTAGATAAGTTTGACTCTCTAAAAAACTAATACATCTTACTCCATCTTTTAGAACGAAGAGAGTACAATCTGACCGTTGAAACTTGTCAACCTTGGTTTTGCAAGACATCCCACATCATATACATTCTCTGTTGTGAGTGCAAGCAGCTGCTCGTGTGGGTTTCTATGTTTGTGAGATACTATTCCAAGCTCGTAGTCAACTCTGATACACTTGAGAGTTGAGTGACAAGAAATTTTAGGAAAGAGGAACCTATATCATTGACAAAGTTGACCGAATTCTTGAACCATCACAGCAATGGGGTTAAGGTGGAAATGCTTAAACTTGGGCTTAACCCTTGCAAGGAAATCAAAGCCTCTGCTTGGACAGGTGGCTCCAAATCACCGTCAAGTCTGGGACTAAAGAACTTAGCTTGGCTACGTATATTTTCATGAAGAAAATCTACAAATTCCGATGTTGGGTTTTGTCCAACGAAGCAGTTGCAAGTTCAATTCAGTCTCTTCACCTCACTAGTTGTGCTTTAGATCCCATTCCGACACTTGGCCTGTTGAGAAGATAGAAAAAAGGTGCATCT
>NC_057794.1:554837426-554973366 GCF_018294505.1 Triticum aestivum | reverse complement strand
CGTTTTCTCAATATTAATGAGGAAGAATTATTGCAGTCGCTCTCCAAATCTACTGCCTTGGAGCGGCTGGAGATATCCTTACGCAGTGGGGTAAGTTGCTTGAGAATACCATGTACGTTGCGGAACTAAAATTTCTTGCTGTTATAGAATTCAAGAGGCTACAAATAGTAGAGATCGATGCTCCATGCCCCAACTCCTTCCATTATAGTGGAGCCTTGTTCAATATATCTATCCAAAATTCTTTGCCGCTTAAGAATGTAAGCTTGTGTTGCATTCTCTCTGATGCTCGCGCGGGGCTTCCATCTATTGCAGGAAATGTCGAGAACCTCACCATCCAGTCTCGTGCTGAGGTATATATGCTCTCTCATAGTATATTTAATCAACAATATATGAATGTGTACTGTAGTTTTATGTTGGAACAAACAAGCACATGGTTAACCTTGGGATTTGTTCTTCTTCAGAACATCAACATTCCAATGTTGCCCTCGGAGCTCCCTCATCTCAAGAACATGGACATCGGACTCGGTAGAGGAGTAATGTCCCTCCCTCCAAGCTGCGACATCTTCTCTTTGGTTTCTTTTCTTGATGCTTCTCCTGTAATGGATTCTTTCATCTTGCAGGTAAATCATTATGTATATCATTTGGAGCTATCTATGCCAATTAGTGTGTTAATTGTTTGTCGTAACAATAACATTATTGTTGATCCTACATGTGTATCTATATGCAGGTAGAGCAGGGTGCCCTTAGGACCGACCTCGTTATTGGAGAGGACAATGACGAGTGCCGGGGCAGAGGCTGAAGCGCCAGTATGACCGCCTCAGGCAGGTGACTATCACAGGGTTTTGTCCATCCAAGGGCTAGATCCATCTCACGATCCACATTCTCGAGAGCGCACCTTTGATCGAGTACCTGACGTTGGACACGGCCTATCGTTGTGATATGAGGTTGGGTACCACTAGTAGATGCCCCTCCTCAATGAAGATTAATTAATGCTCACCGATGTGCAAGGCAGATCTTCCCGGATGTCATAGAGCCATGGAGGTTGTGGGTAGGTACATCGCCATGGGAGTTCCCCCGACTGATGAGTTCAAGGTCTTGGAGCTATGTAGTCGATTTCATGATGCCAACCTACATGAATGGAACGAAACAATCGCCATCGCCATTCATTCATAGCATTTCCTACCAAGCAAACCTTTGGACACTTCATACATTCCCCATTCCTTCCGGATTAGGCTATGTTACAATGTCAAAGTATTCCTCTCTTGCTTCGATTGATGCAAAGAAACAAAATACTAGTAAAAAGGGGGCCGGGGGGGGGGGGGGGTAATGAGGAGATGAATGAATTGTTGTGGGCTATGGGAACCATAAAGCTAGAAACAATCAGATTGTACGCATATCAGTTTGTAAGAAGGAAAAAACTAGTAAGATAACAAAAACTTATGCTACATTAATTATATCATGTTTCTGAAAGAGAAAAGTCTGAAATATACCTTGAACACGTACGTCTCATCGAAATCATATCTTGAACAATTAATCCCTGAAATTTGTATCCAAACTACTGATCCCGGTCAATCCCAACCCTAAAGCAACCCTGATATGTTTGTCTGGTAAAAGTTAGTACCGTCGAAGAACCACTTTTTCTATCACTGACTACATGAGCCTACATGTTAGGTACATCGTTATCCTCTCCCACCCTCTTTACCCTCTTCATCTCGCGCCCCCAATGCTTCTTTTAGAACCGGTCAGGAACCGATACAAACCCGCATTGGATGGCAAAACACGTCCGGACCACGCGGTCCGGGCGGCTATGGACGTTTTGAGGGTTGGCGTTGGAGATACCATGACTACAACTTTCCGTTGTCATAGAGAAAGTTGTTTTTTAGAAAGTATGCTTGTATTCAAATTGCAAATTAATACAAAGTCCTTGATTCATACAAGCACATCCTAATGCATCCACAAAGAACCAGAATAACAAAAAGCACTGTAAAACAATTATAAAACACGAAGATCTCCGAAGTTCTGTGTCATCGTCCTTGAATCTTGTGAGTCGGCCCCTGTAACACAAAAATTTGCAATCAGACCCAAGCAACTCATCATCTTCAACCACGGCATGATCGCCTCCATGATGTCCCCGTTTTCTTTGCTCCAGCATCGAAAAGACAAGGAACACATGTGCCCCTTTCAGGTGGAAGAGAACTATGATTTGGTTCCGACGATGCGGCCGAGCCAACTGCCGGGGCAAAGGAGGACATCCCTCCATCAGCAGCACAAAGAAAGATGAAGAACTACAACAGAAAATCATACCGACAAGGTGGAAGAAGAATCTCACATTCCAAACACCATAGCCTACAACCTCAACGAACCCGACCGTGATCAGAGCCCGGGGAAACTTATTCAGTTGTGACGCCGCTGCAACGGCCTCGGCAAAATCTCCCTCAACGCTAACCCTACTCCCTACTGAGAACCCACCCGACGCACAAATCCGAGTTCCCCCTCCCTCCCAGCCCCAGAGCGGCTGGCGAAGGGAGGGGGAAACAGCGGCGACTCTGGCGTCATGCAAAGGGAATCCATGGTCACCTCCTTTCCGCCTGTGTACGAGCACTGGTAGAAAAAGGGCCTATAGTCCCGGTTCGTAAGGGCCTTTAGTCCCGGTTCCGGAACCGGGACTAAAGTGTCGGTACTAATACCTCCCCCCCTTTAGTCCCGGTTCAATCCAGAACCGGGACTAAAGGCCATCCACGTGGGCAGTGCGCAGAGCCCAGTCAGGAGACCCTTTGGTCCCGGTTGGTGGCACCAACCGGGACCAATAGGCATCCACGCGTAAGCACTTCTGCGGCTGGGGTTTTTGTTTTTTTGTTTTTGAAAGGGGGGGGAGGTTGGGGGTTTTGGGGGGTTAATTTAGGTGTTTCATATATTGTGTTAGCTAGTTATAATTAATAGAGAGAAGTGTCCTCTGTTATGTCTGTGCTTGGTCGACGCTACGTACTGTACATACGTATATAGAGAGGACTAGACACGCTAGCTAGCTAGTAAGCAAACGAAGGAAACATAAGATCGTCATGAACATATATGCATATATACAGAAAGAAGTGATATCGACCACCTCTCCTTCTCCGAGAGATTGGTCGAACAACACGTTCTCGTATATCTATCTGACACTACCGGCTACATATATACAATAATTATCTCTTACAAATATAATCATACGGACTCAGGGTCCACATAGAATTCTCCGTCTTCAGGGATCACGTGGTTAAGAAAGAATGCCGCCAATTCCTCTTGAATTGCTCGCATGCGAGCTGGTGCTAGGAGTTCATCCCGCTTCCGAAACATCTAAGTTGAAGAAGGGGGTCAATACATATATATATATATATATATATATATATATATATATATATATATATATATAAATGAAACTCAACACAAATGATGGTAATAAAATAAAATTGTGAATGTTGTTATTTACGTACTTCATATTGTTCGTTAGAGTACCCGCCCCGCTCACAGGTCGTGTGGCGGATGGACTCGCAGATATAGTATCCACAGAAATCATTCCCTTGTTCCTGCCACAACCACTTTACAAGAAATAGAGGTCAATCAAACTGATAAGCAAGAATGCTAAATGGTATTGATGAAACTAGCACTTGAATTACTAGGAGATGCGCGGAACATGCTACTATAGTACTTACTTTCGGGTGTCTAAATTCCAGCTCCTTCGGCAGTCCCGGAACTGTTTTGGTGAATTTTCTCCAAACCCTGCCGGACAAAGAAAACAATTACTTGATATCAGGAAATGAACAAAGTTGCTGATATGGTGGATAATGATCGATTTAACTTACTTCTTGAGGATTTCAGTCATGTCCGCATACTCCTTGGGATCTTTTCGTTTAGAGTCCAAGACGGTTACTACTCCCTGCTCAAGCTTAATCTCTAGGAGAATATAGTGGAAACTGCACACACATGCATAACTCATGAATTACATTACTATAACCTTGACTAATATATAAGGGAAACCGAATACGCACAAAACAGTAACACTCATCTGAAGTTGTAAGGAAAGAGTATTATATCTTTATTTTGATTTATTACGAACGATCGTAGCAAGTTGGCCTCGGTAGCTGCGGCATGAAGTTTAACCTGAATTGCATCTATGAGATATGTGTTAATGAACCCAATATCACCGACTTGTCTTTTCTTCAATTCGGCGATCTTCAATCTGCATAATATAGTGAGGATGATTATAAATACATGCAATGAAAGAGCTAAGCTATATAGAGAAACTTAATGACAGAAGTAGTACTACTTACAGACAGTAGCAGGCGACCGTTGTTTTATCGAGGGCCAATTGATTGAAAAATTGATAGAATTCCTCAGATGGAATAGGCAACAGATCAATTCCAACGAGGTCATGCTCCTTTTTAACTTTCACATACAAAGTACTCCTCCCCCCAGAGTCTCTGCAGATTTTCAAGTACCAATCATGCAATCTTCGCATCATCGTTGATAGAGATCTTTCATCTTTGACGAGAGGAAGAAGAAGAAGAAGAAGAAGAAGAAGAAGAAGAGAAGAAAGAATAGAGGAGAAGACTTCCTCTTCTTCCTCTCCTCTTCTTCTCCCTCTTCTTCCCCTTCTTCCTCGCCTCTCTCATGAATGTCCGGTGTTCTCGACCCCCCCCCCCACCCTCGACCCCTAGGCGACCGTCGACCCCTCCCGATAAAAAAAAGATGAGGAAGAAGAAAAAAAAGAGGAGAAGAAAGAATAGAGGAGCCTCGACCCCGATAACATTTTTTTCCCCGATAACATTTTTTTCTCCGAGATAGTTAGTGTTCCCGAGTGAACCGGAGGGGGACATTTTTTTCTACGAATGTTCTATATACATACATCCATCGATATCATTCCATACATACATATACATCTACATTATATATGAACAAAAAATATCAAAATTCATCATACATACATGTACAGTATATATGAACAAAAATTATAAACTTTCTCCCCAACTCATACATACATACATACATACATCTACATCATATCAATATTTTGCAAATTAAGAAGCAGGGAAGGAAGGAAGGGGGGAGGATGGGGCGGTAGCTACCTCTCCCGGAGGGATCGGGGAGGAGACGCGGGCGGCCGGCGTCGGGGGCGACGGCGACGAGGACGGGCTCGGGGTCGGCGAGGGCGAGGGCGACGGCGGGGCGCGCTCGGCGGCGGCGGACGGGCTCGGGGGCGCAGGGGGTGCTCGGGGGCGGCGGATGGGCTCGGCGGCGCAGGGGGTGCTCGGGGGCGGTGGATGGGAGGCCGGCGACGACGGCGAGGCAGGGCGCGCTCGGGGGCGGGGCAGGGGCAACGGCGGCGACGGCGAGGCGAGCACAGGGGCAGCCTGGCGGCGACGTCGGGGCGGGATCGAAGAAACTGAACCAAAATTTTCACAAGTGTGGCTTATATAGACGGAGCATTGGTCCCGGTTGGTGGCACAAACCGGGACTAATGCCCCCTTTAGTCCTGGTTGGTGCCACGAACCGGGACCAAAGGCCAATTTTCAGCAGCCCAAAGGGCGGGAAGCAGCGGCCTTTGGTCCCGGTTGGTGGAACCAACCGGGACTAAAGGGGGGCATTGGTCACGGTTGGTGCCACCAACCGGGACCAATGCCCCCTTTAGTCCCGGTTGGTGCCACCAACCGGGACCAATGGCCTTTGCTGCCCCAAGCCCAAAAGTTTAGTCCCACGTCGCTAGCTGAAGGGCGCCGGCACTGGTTTATAAGCGCTGGTGTTCCTACCCATGCGAGCTCCTCTCTAATGCAGGCTTTCGGGCCTAAACTTGCTACTGCCTATGGGCCTATTGGGCCTTCTGCGGGCCTGAATCCTGGCCCATGTAGGATTTCTAGTCGTATTCAGGCCGTGGAGGCCCAGTAGGAGGCATTTTTTTTGGTTTTTTCTTTTTTATTTCTATATTTTTTTGGTTTTTTATTTTTTTTATTTCTACTTAAAAATAAATACTTACAGTTTTTTAGTGATTTCTTTTTGCTTTTAGGTCACAAAAATTATAAACTTTCTGTTAGTGCCATTAGTTTTAAATTTTAAATAGTTTAAATTTGAATTTTTAAAAATTTGTGTGAATCACTAGTTTATGAATAACTTTACTATAAAAATAGAATTTTTTTCTATTTATTTTTTATTTCTACTTACAACTAAATACTTACAGTTTTTTAGTGATTTCTTTTTGCTTTTAGGTCACAAAAATTATAAACTTTCTGTTAGTGCCATTAGTTTTAAATTTTAAATAGTTTAAATTTGAATTTTAAAAATTTGTGTGAATCACTAGTTTATGAATAACTTTACTATAAAAATAGAATTTTTTCTTTGCTATTTATTTTTTATTTATACTTACAATTAAATACTTAGTTTAGTGTTTTTGATTTTAGGTCACAAAAATTATATTCTTTTTGCTATTGAAGAATATTATAGTTTTATTTTAGTTGATCATAACATAATATTTTAATTGATTGTTTTTATTTTCATAAAAGTTTTGTAGTTTATTCTGTTTGCTATTAATTCATTCTTTGAGCTAAATGACTCTGAAATTGGAAAGCATTTCAAAATGAACTCTGAAAAGGTTGAAAGTTGGCATGGTATCATCATTTCACCCACATAGCATGTTCCAAAAAGTAGAGAGGGTTACGACAAAAACTTGATGCACTTCATGTACAAAATGGACAATCACTTTCGAAGTATCAAAGTTTCAAACCATAAGACATGAAAGCATTTCAAATGAACTCTGAAAAAGTTGAAAGTTGGGATGGTATCATAATTTCACCCACATAGCATGTGCATGTACAAAACGGACAATGGTAGCATGTTCGTCTGTTACAAATTTGGCATGGTATCATCATAATAGTTGCGGGAGAAAGTCTTCACTTTTTCTTCGCTTGTGTCATTTGCTTATTGCGCCGTAACCATGGATAATCTTCATTGTTTATCAGGATGCTTGGGTCAGCCTTGACATTGAAGGGAGGAATTTCATGAAACTTTTCATAATCTTCAGACATGTCTGTCTTGCCGTCCACTCCCAGGATGTCCCTTTTTCCTGAAAGAACTATGTGGCGCTTTGGCTCATCGTATGATGTATTCGCTTCCTTATCTTTTCTTTTTCTCGGTTTGGTAGACATGTCCTTCACATAGATAACCTGTGCCACATCATTGGCTAGGACGAACGGTTCGTCAGTGTACCCAAGATTTTTCAGATCCACTGTTGTCATTCCGTACTGTGGGTCTACCTGTACCCCGCCGCCTAACAGATTGACCCATTTGCACTTAAACAAAGGGACCTTAAAATCAGGTCCGTAGTCAAGTTCCCATATGTCCACTATGTAACCATAATATGTGTCCTTTCCGCTCTCGGTTGCTGCATCAAAGCGGACACCGCTGTTTTGGTTGGTGCTCTTTTGATCTTGGGCGATCGTGTAAAATGTATTCCCATTTATCTCGTATCCTTTGTAAGTCAATACAGTCAAAGATGGTCCCCTGGACAACAAGTACAACTCATCACAAACAGTGTTGTCACCTCTGAGACGTGTTTCCAACCAACTGCTGAAAGTCCTGATGTGTTCACATGTAATCCAGTCGTCGCACTGCTCCGGGTGTTTGGAGCGCAGACTGTTCTTGTGTTCATCGACATACGGGGTCACCAAGGTAGAGTTCTGTAGAACTGTGTAGTGTGCTTGAGACCAAGAATATCCGTCCCTGCATATTATTGAGTCTCTTCCAAGAGTGCCTTTTCCAGTCAGTCTCCCCTCATACCGCGATTTAGGGAGACCTATCTTGTTAAGGCCAGGAATGAAGTCAACACAAAACCCGATAACATCCTCTGTTTGATGGCCCATGGAGATGCTTCCTTCTGGCCTAGCGCGGTTACGGACATATTTCTTTAGGACTCCCATGAACCTCTCAAAGGGGAACATATTGTGTAGAAATACGGGCCCCAGGATGACAATCTCGTCGACTAGATGAACTAGGACGTGCGTCATGATATTGAAGAAGGATGGTGGGAACACCAACTCGAAACTGACAAGACATTGCGCCACATCACTCCTTAGCCTTGGTACGATTTCTGGATCGATCACGTTCTGAGATATTGCATTGAGGAATGCACATAGCTTCACAATGGCTAATCGGACGTTTTCCGGTAGAAGCCCCCTCAATGCAACCGAAAGCAGTTGCGTCATAATCACGTGGCAGTCATGAGACTTTAGGTTCTGAAACTTTTTCTCTGGCATATTTATTATTCCCTTTATATTCGACGAGAAGCCAGTCGTGACCTTCATACTGAGCAGGCATTCAAAGAAGATTTCTTTCTCTTCTTTCGTAAGAGCGTAGCTGGCATGCCGTCTTTTTCGTGCAAACGTTGCAAGTCCTCTCGTGCCTCAGGTGTATCTTTTGTCTTCCCATACACGCCCAAGAAGCCTAGCAGGTTCACGCAAAGGTTCTTCGTCACGTGCATCACGTCGATTGAGGAGCGGACCTCTAGGTCTTTCCAGTAGGGTAGGTCCCAAAATATAGATTTCTTCTTCCACATGGGTGCGTGTCCCTCACCGTCATTCGGAACAGCTAGTCCACCGGACCCTTTCCAAAGATTACGTAGTGTAAATCATTGACCATACCAAGCACGTGATCACTGGTGCGCATGGCGGGCTTCTTCCGGTGATCTGCCTCGCCTTTGAAATGCTTGCCTTTCTTTCGACATTGATGGTTGGTCGGAAGAAATCGAGATGGCCCAGGTACACATTCTTCCTGCATTTGTCCAGGTATATACTTTCAGTGTCATCTAAACAGTGCGTGCATGCGTGGTATCCTTTGTTTGTCTGTCCTGAAAGGTTACTGAGAGCGGGCCAACCATTGATGGTCATGAACAGCAATGCCTTAAGGTTAAATTCATCCTGTCTGTGCTCATCCCACGTACGTACACCGTTTCCATTCCACAGCTGTAAAAGTTCTTCAACTAATGGCCTTAGGTACACATCAATTTCGTTGACGGGTTGCTTAGGGACTTGGATGAGAACTGGCATCATAATGAACTTCCGCTTCATGCACATCCAAGGAGGAAGGTTATACATACATAGAGTCACGGGCCAGGTGCTGTGATTGCTGCTCTACTCCCCGAAAGGATTAATGCCATCCGCGCTTAAAGCAAAGCATACATTCCTTGGGTCCTTTGCAAACTCATCCCAGTACTTTCTCTCGATTTTTCTCCACTGTGACCCGTCAGCGAGTGCTCTCAACTTCCCATCTTTCTTTCGGTTCTCACAATGCCATCACATCAACTTGGCATGCTCTTCGTTTCTGAACAGACGTTTCAACCGTGGTATTATAGGAGCATACCACATCACCTTCGCAGGAACCCTCTTCCTGAGGGGCTCGCCGTCAACATCACCAGGGTCATCTCATCTGATCTTATACCGCAACGCACCGCATACCGGGCATGCGTTCAGATCCTTGTATGCACCACGGTAGAGGATGCAGTCATTAGGGCATGCATGTATCTTCTCCACCTCCAATCCTAGAGGGCATACGACCTTCTTTGCTGCGTATGTACTGTCGGGCAATTCGTTATCCTTTGGAAGCTTCTTCTTCAATATTTTCAGTAGCTTCTCAAATCCTTTGTCAGCCACAGCATTCTCTACCTTCCACTGCAGCAATTCCAGTACGGTACCGAGCTTTGTGTTGCCATCTTCGTAATTGGGGTATAACCCTTTTTGTGATCCTCTAACATGCGATTGAACTTCGGCTTCTCCTTTTGACTAATGCATTGCGTCCTTGCATCGACAATGACCCGGTGGAGATCATCATCATCGGGCACATCGTCTGGTTCCTCTTGATCTTCAGCAGCTTCACCCGTGGTAGCATCATTGGGCACATCGTCTGGTTCCTCTTGATCTTCACCAGCTCCCCCCGTTGCAGCATCACCGTATTCAGGGGGCACATAGTTGTCATCGTACTCTTCTTCTTCGTCGTCTTCCATCATAACCCCTATTTCTCTGTGCCCCGTCCAAACATTATAGTGTGGCATGAAACACTTGTAAAGCAGGTGGGAGTGAAGGATTTTCCGGTTAGAGTAAGACCTCGTATTCCCACATTCAGTGCATGGACAACACATAAAACCATTCTGCTTGTTTGCCTCAGCCGCATCGAGAAACTCATGCACGCCCTTAATGTACTCGCGGGTGTGTCTGTCACCGTACATCCATTGCCGGTTCATCTGCGTGCATTATATATAATTAAGTGTCCAAATTAATAGAAGTTCATCATCACATTAAAACCAAAGTGCATACATAGTTCTCATCTAACAACATATAGCTCTCCAGAGCATCTAATTAATTAAACCATACATTGAAACTATGTAAAACATTTCAATGCGAAAACAAATGCGATCATAATCGCAACCAAGGTAACAATTGATCCAACGGCATAATGATACCAAGCCTCGGTATGAATGGCATATTTTCTAATCTTTCTAATCTTCAAGCGCATTGCATCCATCTTGATCTTGTGATCATCGACGACATTCCGCAACATGCAACTCCAATATCATCTTCTCCTCCTCAATTTTTTTTATTTTTTCCTTCAACAAATTGTTTTCTTCTTCAACTAAATTTAACCTCTCGACAATAGGATCGGTTGGCATTTCCGATTCACATACATCCTAGATAAATAAAATCTATGTCACGTTGGTCGGCATAATTTTCGTAAACAATAAATGAACCAATAGTTATAAAGATAATATACATACCAAATCTGAATCATAGACAGGACGAGGGCCGACGGGGGCGGATACCAAAACCATCGCACTATATAAGATGCAATAATAAATGTAAGAAAATGATACAAGTATCTATCTAAACACACAAGTAAGAATATTTTTCCTTTCAGAAAGAAGATAAGAACAAGAGGCTCACCACGGTGGTGTCGGTGATGAGATCGGCGCGGGTGATCGACGGCGGTGAAGACGGGGACGGGGCGTGACGGACCGCTAAATCTAGACAAATCTCGAGGAAAATGGAGCTTGGAGGTCGAGCTTCGAGAGGAGAAAGCTTAAGTAGTGTGGCTCGGGCATTCCATCGAACACCTCATGTGCATAGGAGATGAGCTAGAGCACCACAAAGCCCTCTCCCCCTCGGCCAGAAAAAACAAAGCACTGTGCTCTGCTCTTGCGCGAGGGGCTATATATAGGCACCTCATTGGTCCCGGTTGGTGGCATGAACCGGAACTAAAGGGGAGCCTTTGGTCCCGGTTCAAGCCACCAACCGGGACCAATGGTGGTGGGCCAGGAGCGAGGCCCATTGGTCCCGGTTCGTCCCACCAACCGGGACCAAAAGGTCCAGACGAACCGGGACCAATGGCCCACGTGGCCCGGCCGGCCCCCTGGGCTCACGAACCGGGACCAATGCCCATATTGGTGCCGGTTCTACACTGAACCGGGACTAATGGGTTGAGCCGGCCTGGACCATAGCCATGTTTTCTACTAGTGGAGATCCGATCTATCCGGGAGTTACTTGTCTGAGAGGAGAGGTTGCATAGAGAAAAAATTTACCGTACGTCCGATTGGGTTATTTCTTCCCAACTATCTTTTGTACTTGTATGAATCTTAACATTCAGATCACACACGGTGCCATATGGGCAGGTGAAGCTCTCCATGGAGCAGAGCTAGCCACGCACGCATGCATGTGTGGAGCTGCTTTGTGCGTCCTTTGGTATCATGGCAGGATCGTAGTATGCTGACCTTTACAGAGAATCGGAGAATAATAAGGCGGTGGTGGTGATCTCTCACGTGAAGTTTCCTCTCTGGGGAAGACAAACCGAGCTGAAAGTGTAGCAAAGGTCAAAGGGAGAGACAAGTTTCTCCCTGGCAACCACTGATAAAATACCATAAAATACTGAAGGGGAGGACAATCTAGCTAGCTGGGTAGTAACATGCTTGACGCTCGTCCTCAGTCTCAGCGGACAAGAGATTCGAATCGAAAGCGAATTAAAGCGCCGGTCACGGGGGCTATAGAAAGCCCGGCCACTGGCCAAGAGCATGCATCCCCCCATTCCTTTTCCTTTCCGTAGCTTTCTTCTTTGCCGCTTTGCGTGCCTCCCTCCCCCTCTGTCTCGTCCGCAGCAGCCAGCGGCTGGGACGATGAGGTCGTCGGCGGTGGCGGTGCCAGTGCCGGTGCGGCGGCAGCTGCTGCCATGCTTGGCCCTGCTGCTTCTTGCGGGTGCGGCGTCCGCCCAGGCCCAGAAGTACAACGCGGTGTTCAACTTCGGCGACTCCATCACTGACACGGGCAACCTGTGCACGAGCGGGAAGCCGACGGCGATCACCTTCACGCAGCCGCCCTACGGCGAGACCTACTTCGGCACCCCCACCTGCCGGTGCTCCGACGGCCGCGTCATCGTCGACTTCCTCAGTAAGTGCTGTGCTCCGCTGCTCCGCACACACACTCCATCTTGCTCAAATAAATCGTTCTTGCTTGACGTACGTACGATGACGCATTGCAGGCACCAAGTTTGGGGTGCCGTTCCTGCCACCGTCCAAGGCGAACGGCACGGACTTCAAGCAGGGCGCGAACATGGCCATCACGGGGGCGACGGCCATGGACGCGCCCTTCTTCCGCGGCCTCGGCCTCTCGGACAAGATCTGGAACAACGGGCCCATCAGCTTCCAGATCCAGTGGTTCCAGCAGATCACCGCCACCGTGTGCGGGAACGACTGCAAGCGGTACCTGCGGGACTCGCTGGTGGTGTTCGGCGAGTTCGGCGGCAACGACTACAACGCGATGCTGTTCGGCAACTACAACCCGGACCAAGCGAGCCGGTACCAATGCCGCTAAATGAAATCCTGTCCGCTATAGCCTGATTTTGCATGATTTTTCACCGATATATAGCTGATTTGGGTGAGTACTACCGCTACTTATCATAGCCTGCTATTCAAAACTTTGGCAGGTACACGACCAAGATCGTCAACACCATCATCAGGGGCGTGGAGAAGGTGGTGGCCATGGGGGCCAGGGATGTGGTGGTGCCCGGGGTGCTCCCCATCGGGTGCTTCCCCATCTACCTCACTGTCTACGGCACCAACAGCAGCGCCGACTACGACAGCCTCGGCTGCCTCCGCAAGTTCAACGACCTCTCCACGTTCCACAACAACCTGCTCCAGGCCAAGATCGCCCGCCTCCGGAAGCGCTACGGCCGGGCGGCGCGGATCATGTACGCCGACTTCTACTCCGCCGTCTACGACATGGTCCAGAACCCAAGCAAATACGGTACGTACGTGCGCACGCGGAGTAGTTCCCACATTTCCTTCCGACCGACCAGTACTCTCTTAGTCTTAGGTAGCCGTTGGGCATCTTCTTTCAGCAATAAGTCTAACTAACACGCCAGGGACAGACAAGCCACGCATAACGTGTGGATAGATAGATTCCGCGTTTGTGCACGAGCTAGCAGCAGCAGTGGACACGGCACTAGTGTCAGCGTCGGCATCAGTATCAGTGTGGTGCTACTTGCATACCCACTCTGGGCACATGTCCCTGCATGTGAGATTCCTGCATTTCCTGCGCGGCGACGAGTAGAAGATCTTCAAATCATTCAAAAAAAAAGCATTCAAAAAAATCATTCACAAAGAAGATCTAGAGCTGACATGATGGCCAAGTAATGGTGGATCGGCACTGGCTGACACGCCCAACCAACACATGCCTCCACATGCATGCATGCATGGAGCACCGGCGCCGACCGGGGCACTGTTCATGCACGTTCTAGGTAGTGATCGATCCGTCTAGCTAGCTAACAAGGGTCTCTGCAGGTTTCAACGCGGCTTTCGAGGCGTGCTGCGGCTCCGGGGGAGGCAAGTACAACTACGCCAACAGCGCGAGGTGCGGGATGCCGGGCGCGGCGGCGTGCGCCAACCCGGCCGACCACCTCAGCTGGGACGGCATCCACCTCACTGAGGCAGCATACAAGCAGATCACCGACGGCTGGCTCAACGGGGCATACTGCAGCCCGCCTATTCTCCACACCTAAACATTATTTTATTTATTTATTTATTATGTGGAGCTGTGGTAGTATTATTTATTATTTGCTCAGAGGTTGAGTTTTCCTAATGGAAAAAGGAAATTTGATTCAGTGGCCTATGGTGGTGCTGAGATTATAATGTATACGTTGCCCAAGAAAAAAAATTGGAGGAAACTCTCGAATAAAGTGTAATTGCTTTCGTCCATCAAATGGTGTACATTCGTAACTTGTTGCATATATTGCCATCACTCTCACTCTCACCGCTTATCCCCTATTTCTAAATAGCAACAACAAAAACAGGGTGTCACCATGTTGGCAAAGCCTGCAAGGACGTTGGGATTTTTTCGAATACGCGCGAGTGTGCGTACTACTACCTCCTACCTCCGTTCAGATTTATTGGTCCTCTTTGTATTATGTGTCAAAATTTGATCATAGATTTAATTGTCAAAATGTTAATGCATGTTATAAAAAATTTATATTGTTGGATTCGTATTTGAACATAGTTTTCAATGATATTTTTTTGGAACGTGGCTGGATGGGATAGAGTCCGATACAGCTAGACATATTCGTGTAGGAGTTTGTGCGTTGTTATGGGCAATTTGGAACTGCAGAAATGATTTAGCTTTTAACAGAATAACTACTATTCATTTTTTGCAGGTTGTATTCCGTGCTACGGCGCTGATCCGTATGTGGTCCTTACTCACTCCGACGGAGGCCAGGGAGCGTTTGGTTACTGGATCTGTCCGTTGGGAGATGGTAGCGCGGGATATCTTCAACCGGTTTGGATGACGGTCATGTAATAGGATAGGCAATTAGTTTTCCTATCTTTATTTTGCCTGCCGGTTGTGGCTTGATGGCCTTTTCTTGTTTTAGCGTCGAGGCTCTATGTGAGCTCGCCTTTATTTTATTTCAAGACTCTATGACTTTGTTGAACCTTTTTATTTATTTAAGTGGCCGTATGCATCGTTCTGATGCAGAGGCCGGGGAGTCCCCCTTTTTTTTAAAAAAAAATTAACATTTTATTAATTAAATTCATGATCAAAATGTGACACAAAATACTAAGTGGACCAATAAACAAGGACGGTTGTAGTATATATTAAAAAATAGGATGGGGTAAGGAGCCATCCACGTTGGCAGTTACATATTATGTGACACCAAACTCCACTTAAACACACCCTCACATTAGCTAACTTCTCACACTAGCCCATGCCGACACCACCCCAAAGAAGGCGTGCGCCTCGCCTTTGAGAATTCCTGCTTGTTTCCATGCTATACCTTCCGCTTCTACTCTACATAGTACATGATCTACAGATGGCATCATTGCGGCCAAGTTCTTACCAAGTTTGGTCATCAAAATTGTTTTCAATTTTATACTAACTATAGTATAAAGTTTGGTCATCTATTTTGAAACGGAGTGAGTAGATGCTAGCCCGAAATCACTATTCTGACCTTTTCAGCAATCTTTGCCACAAAATGAACTCAACATAAAAGTATTTCACGATCTGACCCTTTTAACAACGCCACAACCCGTGGCGTTTCTTCTTCATATAGAAACGCCGAAGTAGCTCGCATTTCAAATCCATATTCAAACGCCCAGCTAGCTAGCTTTGCCGATCCACATGAAAACGCCAAGCAAGTGAACGTTGCTGCCCTTGCCAGCAACGCCTTGAGCGTTGGCGTTTCCTTACTGGGACTTTTTGGCCCGTGTATTTCCTTACTGATAGTATAACAACTGCCAGTTGTTTTGTCAGATAGTTGGCGCAGCATAGCTTTTAGGTTATTTCCTTGCTGATCATCTTGTCAACAAATCATTTTGCTATATCCATCCCTTGCGTGCTACACAATTTTTATTTTTAGGATCAGGAAAAGTAGCTGCTCCATCCCTTGCGTGGTACACAAAAAGATTGCGCAGGATCAGGAAACGTTCCGCGTTCTCTCGGGGAAAAACTGCACAGCAGTACATACATGCATGCAACGCATGCCACTAGTACAAATTAAAGATGGAGAGTGCTGCTACGTCCATGCATGGCCTTTGGCATTTCCATTTAGAAACGCCATGGCCATTGGCGTTTTCAGCGTGGCCAGAAACGTCGAATTCATTGGCGTTTCCACAAACGCAATCGGGCTCGGCGTTTCGAGCCTGACACCTCGGCGAGTGGGGCCAGGACAGCAACGCGAGTGGGGCCAGGACAGCAACGCGGCGTGGCTTGGTGTTTTTGTTTGGAGCAAAAACGCCATGGGTTGTGGCATTGCTAAAAGGGTCGGATTGTGAATTACTTTTATGTCGAATTCAGTTTATAGCAAAGATTGCAGTAGAGGTCAGAATAGTGATTTCGACCTAGATGCTAGGCGCTACCTCTTGTACCTGGAGCCCATGCAACCACCGGGCTTCCCAGAACAAGGTGCTTGTTCCATCAACAACTAACAATCGGGCCGCAACCTTGTACACTTGCAAGGACTTCTCAGGCACCACGATCTCAAACTCTGCCCATGGTATGGACGTGTCTGTGTGTTGCAACCATGCCCATCTCGCCTACATAGGAATGTTGCTTCGATGGGATGGTGCTTCGTGCGGCCGGTCAAATTATTTTCTCCTCATGTCCTCACTTGTTCACATGCAATTGCGCACTGGAGGTAGAACTACAAACTTGTCCCGAGGGAGTTGCATTTGCACTTGAATGGAGATCTTTACCATTTATTCTGGAAGCGGACATCACTGAAGCGGCGATGATGCTTAACCAAAAACATATTAATAGGTCCCGGGATGTTTGCCTAGAGCATGAGATAAGAGCTACTTGATTATGATAGAGAGGTGGTAGTGAGAGTGGTTAGGCGCTCAAGAAATAGAGTTAGGCCAACTCCACCGCATGACTCTAAACGGACGTCCGGTTTGGCCGAATTTTGTTTCTTTGGGGCGGCAATGTGTTCGCCCATGTTCGTGTTTGTCCGTTGGGTCGTGGGTGCACCCAACGCGCGACCGCACCCCAAATCATGTCCGGGGTGGATGTGATAAAAAAAGCAAAAAACCTTAAATAAAATGCCTAAAAAATAAATAAACGCAGTTAAAAAAACTTAAAACATATTTAGGGGTCACGGCCACAAAACGGCCCAGTTTCACGGTCCACTTAAACGGCTCAGTTCCATAATTTACATAAAACAAAATAAAAAAACGCCGCCTGCACGCTCTTGCCGCGCCCGTTGATGTCATGGCCGTTGTCGCCGCCTTCAGTGGCCGCCGGTGTCGTTGTCATCGCTGACGAGGTCGACGTAGTCCGGCGGCGTCCAGAGGTGGGCCGGCGGTCCGCGGTGCACGGGGGGGGGGGGGGGGGCTGGAAGGTGGCCGGTGCCTGCACCACCTCCTCCCGAGGCGAGGCGTCCCGCTCCGGCGACTGCGGCGGCGTGGGGCACCAGTTCACACCCCCCATGGCGGCCGCCATCTGCTCCGCCGTGCACGACCAGCTCCACCCCTGGCCCACCAGGCCCGGGTGGAAGGCGGCCACTGGCGGCTCCTCCCTCACCTCCTCCTTCGGCACCATCTCCAGCTCGGGGATGGCGACGTCGCCGGCCGCGGAGAGGGCCGTCATCTCCTCGAGGCCCTCCCATTGGCGCTCGTCGTGCGTGCGCATGGAGTCCTCCATGACACGCGCCATGAGATGGGCCTCCTCCTCCGCTGTCATGCGAGGAGGTGGAGGTGGTGACGGAGACGGGGAAGGCGACGGCGTGGGCGTGAGGCCGTGCACCAGCGTACGCCCGCGCACCTCCCGACGTGGCCGCCGCGGCCCCGACACCGTGTCGGCGAAGTAGGACGCGCGTCGCACATTGTGCTCGTCCTGGGGTCACGTGTCCGACAGGACGGAGTCGGGGGCGTACCTCTCATCGTAGTAGAGGTCGTCGGGGAGGAGGTGTTGGAAATATGCCCTAGAGGCAATAATAAAATGGTTATTATTATATTTCTTTGTTCATGATAATTGTCTATTGTTCATGCTAAAATTGTGTTATCCGGAAATCGTAATACATGTGTGAATACATAGACCACAACACGTCCCTAGTGAGCCTCTAGTTGACTAGCTCGTTGATCAAAAGATAGTCATGGTTTCCTGACTATGGACATTGGATGTCATTGATAACGGGATCACATCATTAAGAGAATGATGTGATGGACAAGACCCAATCCTAAGCATAGCTCAAAGATCGTGTAGTTCGTTTGCTGTAGCTTTTCCGAATGTCAAGTATCATTTCCTTAGACCATGAGATTGTGCAACTCCCGGATACCGTAGGAGTGCCTTGGGTGTGCCAAACGTCACAGCGTAACTGGGTGACTATAAAGGTACACTACAGGTATCTCCGAAAATGTCTGTTGGGTTGGCACGAATCGAGACTGGGATTTGTCACTCCGTGTGACGGAGAGGTATCTCTAGGCCCACTCGGTAATGCATCATCATAATGAGCTCAATGTGACCAAGTGGTTGATCACGGGATCATGCATTACGGTGCGAGTAAAGTGACTTGCCGGTAACGAGATTGAACGAGGTATTGGGATACCGACGATCGAGTCTCGGGCAAGTAACGTACCGATTGACAAAGGGAATTGTATACAGATTGATTGAATCCTCGACATCGTGGTTCATCCGATGAGAACATCGTGGAGCATGTGGGAGCCAACATGGGTATCCAGACCCCACTGTTGGTTATTGACTGGAGAGGCGTCTCGGTCATGTCTGCATGTCTCCCGAACCCGTAGGGTCTACACACTTAAGGTTCGGTGACGCTAGGGTTGCAGAGATATTAGTATGCAGCAACCCGAAAGTTGTTCGGAGTTCTGGATGAGATCCCGGACGTCACGAGGAGTTCCGGAATGGTCCGAAGGTAAAGATTTATATATAGGAAGTCCAGTTTCGGCCACCGGGAAGGTTTCGGGGGTCGCCGGTATTGTACCGGGACCACCGGAAGGGTCCTGGGGGTCCACCGGGTGGGGCCACCTATCCCGGAGGGCCCCATGGGCTGAAGTGGGAGGGGAACCAGCCCCTGGTGGGCTGGTGCGCCCCCCTTGGGCCTCCCCTGCGCCTAGGGTTGGGAAACCCTAGGGGTGGGGGCGCCCCCACTTGGCTTGGGGGGAAGCCACCCCTTTGTTGGAAATATGCCCTAGAGGCAATAATAAAATGGTTATTATTATATTTCTTTGTTCATGATAATTGTCTATTGTTCATGCTATAATTGTGTTATCCGGAAATCGTAATACATGTGTGAATACATAGACCACAACACGTCCCTAGTGAGCCTCTAGTTTGCAAGCTCGTTGATCAAAAGATAGTCATAGGTTTCCTGACTATGGACATTGGATGTCATTGATAACGGGATCACATCATTAAGAGAATGATGTGATGGACAAGACCCAATCCTAAGCATAGCTCAAAGATCGTGTAGTTCGTTTGCTGTAGCTTTTCCGAATGTCAAGTATCATTTCCTTAGACCATGAGATTGTGCAACTCCCGGATACCGTAGGAGTGCCTTGGGTGTGCCAAACTTCACAACGTAACTGGATGACTATAAAGGTACACCACAGGTATCTCCGAAAGTGTCTGTTGGGTTGGCACGAATCGAGACTGGGATTTGTCACTCCGTGTGACGGAGAGGTATCTCTGGGCCCACTCGGTAATGCATCATCATAATGAGCTCAATGTGACCAAGTGGTTGATCACGGGATCATGCATTACGGTGCGAGTAAAGTGACTTGCCGGTAACGAGATTGAACGAGGTATTGGGATACCGACGATCGAGTCTCGGGCAAGTAACGTACCGATTGACAAAGGGAATTGTATACAGATTGATTGAATCCTCGACATCGTGGTTCATCCGATGAGAACATCGTGGAGCATGTGGGAGCCAACATGGGTATCCAGACCCCACTGTTGGTTATTGACTGGAGAGGCGTCTCGGTCATGTCTGCATGTCTCCCAAACCCGTAGGGTCTACACACTTAAGGTTCGGTGACGCTAGGGTTGCAGAGATATTAGTATGCAGCAACCCGAAAGTTGTTCGGAGTTCTGGATGAGATCCCGGACGTCACGAGGAGTTCCGGAATGGTCCGAAGGTAAAGATTTATATATAGGAAGTCCAGTTTCGGCCACCGGGAAGGTTTCGGGGGTCGCCGGTATTGTACCGGGACCACCGGAAGGGTCCTGGGGGTCCACCGGGTGGGGCCACCTATCCCGGAGGGCCCCATGGGCTGAAGTGGGAGGGGAACCAGCCCCTGGTGGGCTGGTGCGCCCCCCCTTGGGCCTCCCCTGCGCCTAGGGTTGGGAAACCCTAGGGGTGGGGGCGCCCCCACTTGGCTTGGGGGGGAAGCCACCCCTTTGTTGGAAATATGCCCTAGAGGCAATAATAAAATGGTTATTATTATATTTCTTTGTTCATGATAATTGTCTATTGTTCATGCTATAATTGTGTTATCCGGAAATCGTAATACATGTGTGAATACATAGACCACAACACGTCCCTAGTGAGCCTCTAGTTTGCAAGCTCGTTGATCAAAAGATAGTCATAGGTTTCCTGACTATGGACATTGGATGTCATTGATAACGGGATCACATCATTAGGAGAATGATGTGATGGACAAGACCCAATCCTAAGCTTAGCTCAAAGATTGTGTAGTTCATTTGCTGTAGCTTTTCTGAATGTCAAGTATCATTTCCTTAGACCATGAGATTGTGCAACTCCCGGATACCGTAGGAGTGCCTTGGGTGTGCCAAACATCACAACGTAACTGGGTGACTATAAAGGTACATTACAGGTATCTCCGAAAGTGTCTGTTGGGTTGGCACGAATCGAGACTGGGATTTGTCACTCCGTATGACGGAGAGGTATCTCTGGGCCCACTCGGTAATGCATCATCATAATGAGCTCAATGTGATCAAGTGGTTGATCACGAGATCATGCATTACGGTACGAGTAAAGTGACTTGCCAGTAACGAGACGGAACAAGGTATTGGGATACCGACGATCGAGTCTCGGGCAAGTAACGTACCGATTGACAAAGGGAATTGTATACGGATTGATTGAATCCTCGACATCATGGTTCATCCGACGAGATCATCATGGAGCATGTGGGAGCCAACATGGGTATCCAGATCCCGCTGTTGGTTATTGACCGGAGAGTCGTCTCGGTCATGTCTGCATGTCTCCCGAACCCGTAGGGTCTACACACTTAAGGTTCGGTGACGCTATGGTTGTTAGGAAGACTTGTATGTGATTACCGAATGTTGTTCGGAGTCCCGTATGAGATCCCGGACGTCACGAGGAGTTCCGGAATGGTCCGGAGGTAAAGATTTATATATGGGAAGTTGTCATATGGTCGCCGGAAAGTTTCGGGGGCATATCGGTATTGTACCGGGGCCACGGGAGGGGTTCCGAGGGTCCACCGGGAGGGTCCACCTCTTCCGGAGGGCCTTATGGGCTGTATGGAGAAGGGAACCAGCCCAAGTAGGCTGGGGCGCCACACCCCCCTAGGGCCCATGCGCCTAGGGTTGGGGGAAACCCTAAGGGGGGCGCCCCCTTGCTTGGGAGGCAAGCCCCCCTCCCCTTGGCCGCCGCCCCCCCTCTAGATCTCATCTAGAGGGGGCCGGGCCCCTTTCCCTTTCCCCTATAAATAGAAGGGTGAGGGGAGGGCTGCAAGGAACATCCAAGGCGCAGCCCCTCCCCTCCCCAACACCTCTCCTCCTCCATAAGAGCTTGGCGAAGCCCTGCCGGAGTACTACAGCTTCATCACCACCACGCCGTCGTGCTGCTGTTGGAGCCCTCTTCCTCAACCTCTCCCTCCTCCTTGCTGGATCAAGGCGCGGGAGACGTCCTTGCTCCGTACGTGTGTTGAACGCGGAGGTGCCGTCCATTCGGCACTAGGATCTTCGGTGATTTGGATCACGTCGAGTACGACTCCATCAACCCCGTTCTCTTGAACGCTTCCGCTCGTGATCTACAAGGGTATGTAGATGCACTCCTCTCTCCCTCGTTGCTAGATGACTCCATAGATTGATCTTGGTGATGCGTAGAATTTTTTTAAAATTCTGCTACGTTCCCCAACAGTGGCATCATGAGCTAGGTCTATGCGTAGTTACTATGCACGAGTAGAACACAAAGTAGTTGTGGGCGTCGATATTGTCAATTTGCTTGCCGTTACTAGTCTTATCTTGATTCGGCGGCATCGTGGGATGAAGCGGCCCGGACCAACCTTACACGTACGCTTACGTGAGACCGGTTCCACCGACTGACATGCACTAGTTGCATAAGGTGGCTGGCGGGTGTCTGTCTCTCCCACTTTAGTCGGATCGGATTCGATGAACAGGGTCCTTATGAAGGGTAAATAGAAATTGGCAATTCACGTTGTGGTTTTGGCGTAGGTAAGAAACGTTCTTGCTAGAAACCTATAGCAGCCACGTAAAAACTTGCAACAACAATTAGAGGACGTCTAACTTGTTTTTGCAGCAAGTGCTTTGTGATGTGATATGGCCAAAAGGATGTGATGAATGATATATGTGATGTATGAGATTGATCATGTTCTTGTAATAGGAATCACGACTTGCATGTCGATGAGTATGACAACCGGCAGGAGCCATAGGAGTTGTCTTTATTTATTTATGACCTGCGTGTCAACATAAACGTCATGTAATTACTTTACTTTATTGCTAAAGCAGTTAGCCATAGTAGTAGAAGTAATAGATGACGAGACAACTTCAAGAAGACACGATGATGGAGATCATGGTGTCATGCCGGTGACAACGATGATCATGGAGCCCCGAAGATGGAGATCAAAGGAGCAAATGATATTGGCCATATCATGTCACTATTTGATTGCATGTGATGTTTATCATGTTTTACATCTTATTTGCTTAGAACGACGGTAGCTTAAATAAGATGATCCCTCGTAATAATTTCAAGAAAGTGTTCCCCCTAACTGTGCACCGTTGCGAAGGTTCGTTGTTTCGAAGCACCACGTGATGATCGGGTGTGATAGATTCTAACGTTCGAATACAACGGGTGTAAGCCAGATTTACACACGCAATACACTTAGGTTGACTTGACGAGCCTAGCATGTACAGACATGGCCTCGGAACACAGAAGACCGAAAGGTCGAGCATGAGTCGTATAGAAGATACGATCAACATGAAGATGTTCACCGATGTTGACTAGTCCGTCTCACGTGATGATCGGACACGGCCTAGTTAACTCGGATCATGTTATACTTAGATGACTGGAGGGATGTCTATCTGAGTGGGAGTTCATTGAATAATTTGATTAGATGAACTTAATTATCATGAACTTAGTCTAAAATCTTTACAATATGTCTTGTAGATCAAATGGCCCACGTTGTCCTCAACTTCAACGCGTTCCTAGAGAAAACCAAGCTGAAAGACGATGGCAGCAACTATACGGACTGGGTCCGGAACCTGAGGATCATCCTCATAGCTGCCAAGAAAGATTATGTCCTAGAAGCACCGCTAGGTGACGCACCCGTCCCACAGAACCAAGACGTTATGAACGCTTGGCAGACACGTGCTGATGATTACTCCCTCGTTCAGTGCGGCATGCTTTACAGCTTAGAACCGGGGCTCCAAAAGCGTTTTGAGAGACACGGAGCATATGAGATGTTCGAAGAGCTGAAAATGGTTTTTCAAGCTCATGCCCGGGTCGAGAGATATGAAGTCTCCGACAAGTTCTTCAGCTGTAAGATGGAGGAAAATAGTTCTGTCAGTGAGCACATACTCAAAATGTCTGGGTTGCATAACCGCTTGACTCAGCTGGGAGTTAATCTCCCGGATGACGCGGTCATTGACAGAATCCTTCAGTCGCTTCCACCGAGCTACAAGAGCTTTGTGATGAACTTCAATATGCAGGGGATGGAAAAGACCATTCCTGAGGTATATTCAATGCTGAAATCAGCAGAGGTAGAAGTCAAAAAGGAACATCAAGTGTTGATGGTGAATAAAACCACTAAGTTCAAGAAAGGCAAGGGTAAGAAGAACTTCAAGAAGGACGGCAAGGGAGTTGCCGCGCCCGGTAAGCAAGCTGCCGGGAAGAAGCCAAAGAATGGACCCAAGCCCGAGACTGAGTGTTTTTATTGCAAGGGAAGTGGTCACTGGAAGCGGAACTGCCCCAAATACTTAGCGGACAAGAAGGCCGGCATCACTAAAGGTATATGTGATATACATGTAATTGATGTGTACCTTACCAGTACTCGTAGTAGCTCCTGGGTATTTGATACCGGTGCGGTTGCTCACATTTGTAACTCAAAGCAGGAGCTGCGGAATAAACGGAGACTGGCGAAGGACGAGGTGACGATGCGCGTCGGGAATGGTTCCAAGGTCGATGTGATCGCCGTCGGCACGCTACCTCTACATTTACCTACGGGATTAGTTTTAAACCTCAATAATTGTTATTTAGTGCCAGCTTTGAGCATGAAAATTGTATCAGGATCTCGTTTAATACGAGATGGCTACTCATTTAAATCCGAGAATAATGGTTGTTCTATTTATATGAGAGATATGTTTTATGGTCATGCTCCGATGGTGAATGGTTTATTCTTAATGAATCTCGAGCGTAATGCTACACATATTCATAGTGTGAATACCAAAAGATGTAAGGTTGATAATGATAGTCCCACATACTTGTGGCACTGCCGCCTTGGTCACATAGGTGTCAAACGCATGAAGAAGCTCCATGCAGATGGACTTTTAGAGTCTCTTGATTACGAATCATTTGACACGTGCGAACCATGCCTCATGGGTAAAATGACCAAGACTCCGTTCTCAGGAACAATGGAGCGAGCAACCAACTTATTGGAAATCATACATACTGATGTGTGCGGTCCAATGAGTGTTGAGGCTCGCGGTGGCTATCGTTATGTTCTCACCCTCACTGATGACTTGAGTAGATATGGGTATGTCTACTTAATGAAACACAAGTCTGAGACCTTTGAAAAGTTCAAGGAATTTCAGAGTGAGGTTGAGAATCAACGTGACAGGAAAATCAAGTTCTTGCGATCAGATCGTGGGGGAGAATACTTGAGTCACGAATTTGGCACACACTTAAGAAAATGTGGAATAGTTTCACAACTCACGCCGCCTGGAACACCTCAGCGTAATGGTGTGTCCGAACGTCGTAATCGCACTCTATTAGATATGGTGCGATCTATGATGTCTCTTACCGATTTACCGCTATCATTTTGGGGCTATGCTTTAGAGACTGCCGCATTCACTTTAAATAGGGCTCCGTCGAAATCCGTTGAGACGACACCGTATGAATTATGGTTTGGGAAGAAACCTAAGCTGTCGTTTCTAAAAGTTTGGGGATGCGATGCTTATGTCAAGAAACTTCAACCTGAAAAGCTCGAACCCAAATCGGAAAAATGCGTCTTCATAGGATACCCTAAAGAAACTGTTGGGTATACCTTCTACCTCAGATCCGAAGGCAAGATCTTTGTTGCCAAGAATGGGTCCTTTCTAGAGAAAGAGTTTCTCTCGAAAGAAATAAGTGGGAGGAAGGTAGAACTTGATGAAGTATTACCTCTTGAACCGGTAAGTGGCGCAGCTCAAGAAAATGTTCCTGAGGTGCCTGCACCGACTAGAGAGGAAGTTGATGATGATGATCATGAAACTTCAGATCAAGTTGCTACTGAACTTCGTAGGTCCACAAGGACACGTTCCGCACCAGAGTGGTACGGCAACCCTGTCTTGGAAATCATGTTGTTAGACAACGGTGAACCTTCGAACTATGAAGAAGCGATGGCGGGCCCGGATTCCGACAAATGGCTGGAAGCCATGAAATCCGAGATAGGATCCATGTATGAAAACGAAGTATGGACTTTGACTGACTTGCCCGTTGATCGGCGAGCCATAGAAAATAAATGGATCTTTAAGAAGAAGACAGACGCGGATGGTAATGTGACCATCTATAAAGCTCGGCTTGTCGCTAAGGGTTATCGACAAGTTCAAGGGGTTGACTACGATGAGACTTTCTCACCCGTAGTGAAGCTGAAGTCCGTCCGAATCATGTTAGCAATTGCCGCATTCTATGATTATGAGATATGGCAAATGGACGTCAAAACGGCATTCCTTAATGGTTTCCTTAAGGAAGAATTGTATATGATGCAGCCGGAAGGTTTTGTCGATCCTAAGAATGCTGACAAGGTGTGCAAGCTCCAACGCTCGATTTATGGGCTGGTGCAAGCATCTCGGAGTTGGAACATTCGTTTTGATGAGATGATCAAAGCGTTTGGGTTTATGCAGACTTATGGAGAAGCCTGCATTTACAAGAAAGTGAGTGGGAGCTCTGTAGCATTTCTCATATTGTATGTGGATGACATACTGTTGATGGGAAATGATATAGAATTCTTGGAAAGCATAAAGGCCTACTTGAACAAGTGTTTTTCAATGAAGGACCTTGGAGAAGCTGCTTATATATTAGGCATCAAGATCTATAGAGATAGATCGAGACGCCTCATTGGTCTTTCACAGAGTACGTACCTTGACAAGATATTGAAGAAGTTCAAAATGGATCAGTCAAAGAAGGGGTTCTTGCCTGTATTGCAAGGTACGAGATTGAGCACGGCTCAATGCCCGACCACGGCAGAAGATAGAGAAAAGATGAGTGTCGTCCCCTATGCCTCGGCCATAGGGTCTATCATGTATGCTATGCTGTGTACCAGACCTGATGTAAACCTTGCCGTAAGTTTGGTAGGAAGGTACCAAAGTAATCCCGGCATGGAACACTGGACACGGTCAAGAATATCCTGAAGTACCTGAAAAGGACTAAGGAAATGTTTCTCGTTTATGGAGGTGACGAAGAGCTCGTCGTAAAGGGTTACGTCGATGCTAGCTTCGACACAGATCTGGATGACTCTAAGTCACAAACCGGATACGTGTATATTTTGAATGGTGGGGCAGTAAGCTGGTGCAGTTGCAAGCAAAGCGTTGTGGCGGGATCTACATGTGAAGCGGAGTACATGGCAGCCTCGGAGGCAGCACAAGAAGCAGTCTGGGTGAAGGAGTTCATTACCGACCTAGGAGTCATACCCAATGCGTCGGGCCCGATGACTCTCTTCTGTGACAACACTGGAGCTATTGCCCTTGCCAAGGAGCCCAGGTTTCACAGGAAGACCAGGCATATCAAGCGTCGCTTCAACTCCATTCGTGAAAGTGTTCAAAATGGAGACATAGAGATTTGTAAAGTACATACGGACCTGAATGTAGCAGATCCGTTGACTAAACCTCTCCCTAGAGCAAAACATGATCAACACCAGAACTGCATGGGTGTTCGATTCATCACAATGTAACTAGAATATTGACTCTAGTGCAAGTGGGAGACTGTTGGAAATATGCCCTAGAGGCAATAATAAAATGGTTATTATTATATTTCTTTGTTCATGATAATTGTCTATTTTTCATGCTATAATTGTGTTATCCGGAAATCGTAATACATGTGTGAATACATAGACCACAACACGTCCCTAGTGAGCCTCTAGTTGACTAGCTTGTTGATCAAAAGATAGTCATAGGTTTCCTGACTATGGACATTGGATGTCATTGATAACGGGATCACATCATTAGAAGAATGATGTGATGGACAAGACCCAATCCTAAGCTTAGCTCAAAGATCGTGTAGTTCATTTGCTATAGCTTTTCTGAATGTCAAGTATCATTTCCTTAGACCATGAGATTGTGCAACTCCCGGATACAGTAGGAGTGCCTTGGGTGTGCCGAACGTCACAACGTAACTGGGTGACTATAAAGGTACATTACAGGTATCTCCGAAAGTGTCTGTTGGGTTGGCACTAATCGAGACTGGGATTTGTCACTCCATATAACGGAGAGGTATCTCTGGGCCCACTCGGTAATGCATCATCATAATGAGCTCAATGTGATCAAGTGGTTGTTCACGGGATCATGCATTACGGTACGAGTAAAGTGACTTGCCAGTAACGAGACTGAACAAGGTATTGGGATACCGACGATCGAGTCTCGGGCAAGTAACATACCGATTGACAAAGGGAATTGTATACGGATTGATTGAATCCTCGACATCGTGGTTCATCTGATGAGATCATCGTGGAGCATGTGGGAGCCAACATGGGTATCCAGATCCCGTTGTTGGTTATTGACCGGAGAGTCGTCTCGGTCATGTCTACATGTCTCCTGAACCCGTAGGGTCTACACACTTAAGGTTTGATGACGCTAGGGTTGTTAGGAAGACTTGTATGTGATTACCGAATGTTGTTCGGAGTCCCAGATGAGATCCCGGACATCACGAGGAGTTCCGGAATGGTCCGGAGGTAAAGATTTATATATGGGAAGTTGTCATATGGTCGCCGGAAAGTTTCGGGGGCATATCGGTATTGTACCGGGGCCACCGGAGTGGTTCCGGGGGTCCACCGGGAGGGTCCACCTCTTCCGGAGGGCCTTATGGGCTGTATGGAGAAGGGAACCAGCCCAAGTGGGCTGGGGCGCCACACCCCCCTAGGGCCCATGCGCCTAGGGTTGGGGGGACCCTAAGGGGGGCGCCCCCTTGCTTAGGGGGGCAAGCCCCCCTCCCCTTGGCCGCCGCCCCCCCCTCTAGATCTCATCTAGAGGGGGCCGGCCCCCTTCCCCTTTCCCTTATAAATAGAGGGGTGAGGGGAGGGCTGCAAGGAACATCCAAGGCGCAGCCCCTCCCCTCCCCAACACCTCTCCTCCTCCATAAGAGCTTGGCAAAGCCCTGCCGGAGTACTGCAGCTTCATCACCACCACGCCGTCGTGCTGCTATTGGAGCCCTCTTCCTCAACCTCTCCCTCCTCCTTGCTGGATCAAGGCGCGGGAGACGTCCTCGCTCCGTACGTGTGTTGAACGCGGAGGTGCCGTCCGTTCGGCACTAGGATCTTCGGTGATTTGGATCACGTCGAGTACGACTCCATCAACCCCGTTCTCTTGAACGCTTCCGCTCGTGATCTACAAGGGTATGTAGATGCACTCCTCTCTCCCTCGTTGCTAGATGACTCCATAGATTGATCTTGGTGATGCGTAGAAAATTTTTAAACTTCTGCTATGTTCCCCAACACCCTTGGCCGCCGCCCCCATGGAGATTGCATCTCCTAGGGCCGGCGCCCCCCAAGGCCCCTATATAAAGAGGGGAGAGGGAGGGCAACCGTACCCTTGCTCTTGGCGCCTCCCTCTCCCTCTGTAACACCTCTCCTCCCCGCTTGCGCTTGGTGAAGCCCTGCCGGGATCCAGCTGCATCCAACACCACGTCGTCGTGCTGCTGGATCTTCATCAACCTCTCCTTCCCCCTTGCTGGATCAAGAAGAAGGAGACGTCTTCCCAACCATACATGTGTTAAACGTGTAGGTGTTGTCCGTTCGGCACTTGGTCACCGGTGATTTGGATCATGATGAGTACGACTCCATCAACCCCGTTCTCTTGAACGCTTCCGCGCGCGATCTACAAGGGTATGTAGATGCACTCCTCTCTCCCTCGTTGCTAGATGACTCCATAGATTAATCTTGGTGATGCGTAGAAAATTTTAAAATTCTGCTACGTTCCCCAAGAGTGGCATCATGAGCTAGGTCTATGCATAGTTTCTATGCACGAGTAGAACACAAAGCAGTTGTGGGCGTGGATATTGTCAATTTGCTTGCCGTTACTAGTCTTATCTTGATTCGGCGGCATCGTGGGATGAAGCGGCCCGGACCGACCTTACACGTAAGCTTACGTGAGACTAGTTCCACCGATTGACATGCACTAGTTGCATAAGGTGGCTGGCGGGTGTCTGTCTCTCCCACTTTAGTCGGATCGGATTCGATGAAAAGGGTCCTTATGAAGGGTAAATAGAAATTGGCATATCACGTTGTGGTTTTTTCGTAGGTAAGAAACGTTCTTGCTAGAAACCTATAGCAGCCACGTAAAAACTTGCAACAACAATTAGAGGACGTCTAACTTGTTTTTGCAGCATGTGCTTTGTGATGTGATATGGCCAAAGGATGTGATGAATGATATATGTGATGTATGAGATTGATCATGTTCTTGTAATAGGAATCACGACTTGCATGTCGATGAGTATGACAACCGGCAGGAGCCATAGGAGTTGTCTTTATTTATTTATGACCTGCGTGTCAACATAAACGTCATGTAATTACTTTACTTTATTGCTAAAGCGTTAGCCATAGTAGTAGAAGTAATAGATGACGAGACAACTTCAAGAAGACACGATGATGGAGATCATGATGATGGAGATCATGGTGTCATGCCGGTGACAACGATGATCATGGAGCCCCGAAGATGGAGATCAAAAGGAGCAAATGATATTGGCCATATCATGTCACTATTTGATTGCATGTGATGTTTATCATGTTTTACATCTTATTTGCTTAGAACGACGGTAGCTTAAATAAGATGATCCCTCGTAATAATTTCAAGAAAGTGTTCCCCCTAACTGTGCACCGTTGCGAAGGTTCGTTGTTTCGAAGCACCACGTGATGATCGGGTGTGATAGATTCTAACGTTCGAATACAACGGGTGTAAGCCAGATTTACACACGCAATACACTTAGGTTGACTTGATGAGCCTAGCATGTACGGACATGGCCTCGGAACACAGAAGACCGAAAGGTCAAGCATGAGTCGTATAGAAGATACGATCAACATGAAGATGTTCACCGATGTTGACTAGTCCGTCTCACGTGATGATCGGACACGGCCTAGTTAACTCGGATCATGTTTCACTTAGATGACTGGAGGGATGTCTATCTGAGTGGGAGTTCATTGAATAATTTGATTAGATGAACTTAATTATCATGAACTTAGTCTAAAATCTTTACAATATGTCTTTAGATCAAATGGCCCACGTTGTCCTCAACTTCAACGCGTTCCTAGAGAAAACCAAGCTGAAAGACGATGGCAGCAACTATACGGACTGGGTCCGGAACCTGAGGATCATCCTCATAGCTGCCAAGAAAGATTATGTCCTAGAAGCACCGCTAGGTGACGCACCTGTGCCAGAGAACCAAGACGTTATGAACGCTTGGCAGTCACGTGCTGATGATTACTCCCTCGTTCAGTGCGGCATGCTTTACAGCTTAGAACCGGGGCTCCAAAAGCGTTTTGAGAGACACGGAGCATATGAGATGTTCGAAGAGCTGAAAATGGTTTTTCAAGCTCATGCCCGGGTCGAGAGATATGAAGTCTCCGACAAGTTCTTCAGCTGTAAGATGGAGGAAAATAGTTCTGTCAGTGAGCACATACTCAAAATGTCTGGGTTGCATAACCGCTTGACTCAGCTGGGAGTTAATCTCCCGGATGACGCGGTCATTGACAGAATCCTTCAGTCGCTTCCACCGAGCTACAAGAGCTTTGTGATGAACTTCAATATGCAGGGGATGGAAAAGACCATTCCTGAGGTATATTCAATGCTGAAATCAGCAGAGGTGGAAATCAAAAAGGAACATCAAGTGTTGATGGTGAATAAAACCACTAAGTTCAAGAAAGGCAAGGGTAAAAAGAACTTCAAGAAGGACGGCAAGGGAGTTGCCGCGCCCGGTAAGCAAGCTGCCGGGAAGAAGCCAAAGAATGGACCCAAGCCCGAGACTGAGTGTTTTTATTGCAAGGGAAGTGGTCACTGGAAGCGGAACTGCCCCAAATACTTAGCGGACAAGAAGGCCGGCAACACTAAAGGTATATGTGATATACATGTAATTGATGTGTACCTTACCAGTACTCGTAGTAGCTCCTGGGTATTTGATACCGGTGCGGTTGCTCACATTTGTAACTCAAAGCAGGAGCTGCGGAATAAACGGAGACTGGCGAAGGACGAGGTGACGATGCGCGTCGGGAATGGTTCCAAGGTCGATGTGATCGCCGTCGGCACGCTGCCTCTACATTTACCTACGGGATTAGTTTTAAACCTCAATAATTGTTATTTAGTGCCAGCTTTGAGCATGAACATTGTATCAGGATCTCGTTTAATTCGAGATGGCTACTCATTTAAATCCGAGAATAATGGTTGTTCTATTTATATGAGAGATATGTTTTATGGTCATGCTCCATTGGTGAATGGTTTATTCTTAATGAATCTCGAGCGTAATGTTACACATATTCATAGTGTGAATACCAAAAGATGTAAGGTTGATAATGATAGTCCCACATACTTGTGGCACTGCCGCCTTGGTCACATAGGTGTCAAACGCATGAAGAAGCTCCATGCAGATGGACTTTTAGAGTCTCTTGATTACGAATCATTTGACACGTGCGAACCATGCCTCATGGGTAAAATGACCAAGACTCCGTTCTCAGGAACAATGGAGCGAGCAACCAACTTATTGGAAATCATACATACTGATGTGTGCGGTCCAATGAGTGTTGAGGCTCGCGGTGGCTATCGTTATGTTCTCACCCTCACTGATGACTTGAGTAGATATGGGTATGTCTACTTAATGAAACACAAGTCTGAGACCTTTGAAAAGTTCAAGGAATTTCAGAGTGAGGTTGAGAATCAACGTAACAGGAAAATCACGTTCTTGCGATCAGATCGTGGGGGAGAATACTTGAGTCACGAATTTGGCACACACTTAAGAAAATGTGGAATAGTTTCACAACTCATGCCGCCTGGAACACCTCAGCGTAATGGTGTGTCCGAACGTCGTAGTCGCACTCTATTAGATATGGTGCGATCTATGATGTCTCTTACCGATTTACCGCTGTCATTTTGGGGCTATGCTTTAGAGACTGACGCATTCACTTTAAATAGGGCTCCGTCGAAATCCGTTGAGATGACACCGTATGAATTATGGTTTGGGAAGAAACCTAAGCTGTCGTTTCTAAAAGTTTGGGGATGCGATGCTTATGTCAAGAAACTTCAACCTGAAAAGCTCGAACCCAAATCGGAAAAATGTGTCTTCATAGGATACCCTAAAGAAACTATTGGGTATACCTTCTACCTCAGATCCGAAGGCAAGTTCTTTGTTGCCAAGAATGGGTCCTTTCTAGAGAAAAAGTTTCTCTCGAAAGAAACAAGTGGGAGGAAAGTAGAACTTGATGAAGTATTACCTCTTGAACCGGTAAGTGGCGCATCTCAAGAAAATGTTCCTGAGGTGCCTGCACCGACTAGAGAGGAAGTTGATAATGATGATCATGAAACTTCAGATCAAGTTGCTACTGAACTTCATAGGTCCACGAGGACACATTCCGCACCAGAGTGGTATGGCAACCCTGTCTTGGAAATCATGTTGTTAGACAACGATGAACCTTTGAACTATGAAGAAGTGATGGCGGGCCCGGATTCCGACAAATGGCTGGAAGCCATGAAATCCGAGATAGGATCCATGTATGAAAACGAAGTATGGACTTTGACTGACTTGCCCGATGATCGGCGAGCCATAGAAAATAAATGGATCTTTAAGAAGAAGACAGACGCGGATGGTAATGTGACCATCTATAAGGCTCGGCTTGTCGCTAAGGGTTATCGACAAGTTCAAGGGGTTGACTACGATGAGATTTTCTCATCCGTAGCGAAGCTGAAGTCCGTCCGAATCATGTTAGCAATTGCCGCATTCTATGATTATGAGATATGGCAAATGGACGTCAAAACGGCATTCCTTAATGGTTTCCTTAAGGAAGAATTGTATATGATGCAGCCGGAAGGTTTTGTCGATCCTAAGAATGCTGACAAGGTGTGCAAGCTCCAACGCTCGATTTATGGGCTGGTGCAAGCATCTCGGAGTTGGAACATTCGTTTTGATGAGATGATCAAAGCGTTTGGGTTTACACAGACTTATGGAGAAGCCTGCATTTACAAGAAAGTGAGTGGGAGCTCTGTAGCATTTCTCATATTGTATGTGGATGACATACTGTTGATGGGAAATGATATAGAATTCTTGGAAAGCATAAAGGCCTACTTGAACAAGTGTTTTTCAATGAAGGATCTTGGAGAAGCTGCTTATATATTAGGCATCAAGATCTATAGAGATAGATCGAGACGCCTCATTGGTCTTTCACAAAGTACGTACCTTGACAAGATATTGAAGAAGTTCAAAATGGATCAGTCAAAGAAGGGGTTCTTGCCTGTATTGCAAGGTACGAGATTGAGCACGACTCAATGCCCGACCATGGCAGAAGATAGAGAAAAGATGAGTGTCGTCCCCTATGCCTCGTCCATAGGGTCTATCATGTATGCTATGCTGTGTACCAGACCTGATGTAAACCTTGCCGTAAGTTTGGTAGGATGGTACCAAAGTAATCCCGGCATGGAACACTGGACAGCGGTTAAGAATATCCTGAAGTACCTGAAGAGGACTAAGGATATGTTTCTCGTTTATGGAGGTGACGAAGAGCTCGTCGTAAAGGGTTACGTCGATGCTAGCTTCGACACAGATCTGGATGACTCTAAGTCACAAACCGGATACGTGTATATTTTGAATGGTGGGGCAGTAAGCTGGTGCAGTTGCAAGCAAAGCGTTGTGGCGGGATCTACATGTGAAGCGGAGTACATGGCAGCCTCGGAGGCATCACAAGAAGCAGTCTGGGTGAAGGAGTTCATTACCGACCTAGGAGTCATACCCAATGCGTCGGGCCGATGACTCTATTCTGTGACAACACTGGAGCTATTGCCCTTGCCAAGGAGCCCAGATTTCACAGGAATACCAGGCATATCAAGCGTCGCTTCAACTCCATTCGTGAAAGTGTTCAAAATGGAGACATAGAGATTTGTAAAGTACATACGGACCTGAATGTGGCAGATCCGTTGACTAAACCTCTCCCTAGAGCAAAACATGATCAACACCAGAACTGCATGGGTGTTCGATTCATCACAATGTAACTAGAATATTGACTCTAGTGCAAGTGGGAGACTGTTGGAAATATGCCCTAGAGGCAATAATAAAATGGTTATTATTATATTTCTTTGTTCATGATAATTGTCTATTGTTCATGCTAAAATTGTGTTATCCGGAAATCGTAATACATGTGTCAATACATAGACCACAACACGTCCCTAGTGAGCCTCTAGTTGACTAGCTCGTTGATCAAAAGATATTCATGGTTTCCTGACTATGGACATTGGATGTCATTGATAACGGGATCACATCATTAGGAGAATGATGTGATGGACAAGACCCAATCCTAAGCATAGCTCAAAGATCGTGTAGTTCGTTTGTTGTAGCTTTTCCGAATGTCAAGTATCATTTCCTTAGACCATGAGATTGTGCAACTCCCGGATACCGTAGGAGTGCCTTGGGTGTGCCAAACGTCACAGCGTAACTGGGTGACTATAAAGGTACACTACAGGTATCTCCGAAAATGTCTGTTGGGTTGGCACGAATCGAGACTGGGATTTGTCACTCCGTGTGACGGAGAGGTATCTCTAGGCCCACTCGGTAATGCATCATCATAATGAGCTCAATGTGACCAAGTGGTTGATCACAGGATCATGCATTACGGCGCGAGTAAAGTGACTTGTCGGTAACGAGATGGAACGAGGTATTGGGACACCGACGATCGAGTCTCGGGCAAGTAACGTACCGATTGACAAAGGGAATTGTATATGGATTGATTGAATCCTCGACATCGTGGTTCATCCGATGAGATCATCGTGGAGTATGTGGGAGCCAACATGGGTATCCAGATCCCGCTGTTGGTTATTGACCGGAGAGGCGTCTCGGTCATGTCTACATGTCTCCCGAACCCGTAGGGTCTACACACTTAAGGTTCGGTGACGCTAGGTGTAACACCCTCGATGCGACTATAGCTCCCACGTGTCGAGGCACGACTTAGAGACATGATCGCATTGAAGGCATATGTCGCAAGTAAGGTAATCTTTACACATCCCATGTAATATAATAATAAAGGGGAGACAACATAGTTGGCTTACACTCTCCATGTCAATCAAGGTACATAAATAACATTACATCATCCAAACACTCATGGCCCGACTACGGCGCCAAAATAAAAGATAACCCAACATGCGACACGGTCCCGATCACCCCCAACTGGGCACCACTACTGAACATCAGGAAAGGAAACATAGTAACGCTGAGAGTCCTCGTCGAACTCCCACTTGAGCTCGAGCGCGTCACCTGGAGCGGAATCATCAGGCCCTGCATCTGGTGTAAAAGTAATCTGTGAGCCACAGGGACTCGGCAATCTCGCACCCTCGTGATCAAGACTATTTAAGCTTATAGGTAAGGCAAGGTAAAAATAAGTGGAGCTGCAGCAAGCTACTAGCATATATGGTGGCTATCCTGTTCGCAAAAGAGAGCGAGAAGAGGAGGCAAAGCGCGAGCGAGAAACTAGAGAACAACCTGCGCAAGCATTACTCCAACACCGTGTCCACTTCCCGGACTCCGCCGAGAAGAGGCCATCACGGTAACACACTCAGTTGATTCATTTTAGTTAAGTTAAGGTTCAAGTTATCTACAACCGGACATTAACAAATTCCCATCTGCCCATAACCGCGGGCACGGCTTTCGAAAGTTCAAATCCCTACAGGGGAGTCCCAACTTAGCCCATGACAAGCTCTCATGGTCAACGAAGGAATGGACCTCCTCCCAAGATGTTCCGATCAGACTCGGTATCTCGGTTCTTCAAGACACTTCGACAGGTTAAAACAAGACTAGCAACACCACCCGAATGTGCCGACAAATCCGGATAGGAGCTGCACATATCTCGTTCTCAGGGCACACTCGGATAAGCAATCCGTACAACTAAAACCAGCCCTTGAGTTTCCCGAGGTGGCGCTGCAAGGGGCTCTAGGGTGGACCAACACTCAGAGGAGCACTGGCAATTTGGGAGGCTTGAAAGCAAGTGGTAGGCATCATAGCATTGGCATAGCAAAAGAGCGAGCAAACTAGAATAGCAAAGATAGTAGTGATTTCGAGGGTATGATCATCTTGCCTGCAAAGTTGTCAGAGTTGACTGGATCCTCGAAAGCAAACTCAACGGGCTCCTCGTTAGTGAACTCGTCTCCCGGCTCTACCCAAACAAGACAAACAAGCAACAAGGAAACAATCAACCACGTGCAAGGATCAACCAAAATGATGCAAGGATGATATGCTATGCGGGATGCCATGCGGAATGCATATGCAAGATGTGACAGGAAATGCAAGATCCTGGCCTCAACTTGGAAATCCAAGTGTGCCACTGGAAAGATGAGATGAAATCTCTTGAAAACAATATAAAGAACGCCGGAATCGGAGTTACGGTTTGGAAATGGCAAGCAAAACAAATATGACATCGGTCTGCGATTTACAGCAAGTAGCCATCTAAATGCGTTGAGATTAACATGCTACAGCACCCAAACATGACAACAAAATATATGTCATGGCTGCACTCAAGATGCTTAACAAAAGTCTAGCACTGAGCTACAGCCAATTCATCCATTAACAGGTTCAAACAAGCATGGCAAAAATGCGTATGGCAAACAGATTTCAGACTTAGTGAAATTAACACTTCTCTGGAATTTCAGATCAGGTAGCCCTCTTCAGAGCAACAAAACTACATGCTACAGGACCTGAACATGGCAAAGTAAAGCATGGCATGGAGCTACTCAAAGAGCTTAACAAAAGTCCCTTAGTGACCTTGAGCCAAAAGGGATCAGAAAATACAATTGCAAGCATGTGAACATGGCAAAAACATAATCAGTTCACAGACTTAGTGAAAACTAGAGCATGCTGAAAACAGATATCAAGTAGGCATGTTTACGAACTCGATGCACTCACTACGGAGCAAGTCATGACAAACTAAGCATACATTCATCAAGAATACACAAAATTCAAGCTAGACATGGCAAGAACAATAGCATAGCATGAACGGATCAACTACAACATCATTGGCAAAATTGCAAACAAGTTGACATTTTGCCCAGATTCATAAAGTAGCAAAACTAGAGCTCGATTGACTCAAGCTAGGGTACTCCATAATTGCAAACAAAGACATGGATGGATAGAGCACTAAAAGATTAACAAAACATCCTTACTGATCATCCTCAAAAGAGGCACGGATCACTAGGAAACAACATGAACATATGGCCATATGAAATAAACAGATCAAGGACTTAGTGGAATTGCTAAGTCCCTGAAATCAGCACTACCAAGTGCCTTACTTCGCAAGCTTGTGCTAGTCACCACACACATCACAAAAATACATGGGTTGCATCTCTGGAAAGATGGCAAAACCCTTAACAAAACATATGTAGAGCTCATGGGCATATCATGCACACAATAATCATGGCAAAAATGGCAAATATGCAAATGGAGTAGCAGATCTGACAATTATCTCAAGTAGCCCTCTTCTAACAGCATTTCGGGCATCAAGATGAACTCAAATGCAAATGATGCAATGGAAAGAAATGATGTACTCTCTGAGACGAACAATTTGATATGCTATATGCCAAAAACGGAGCTACGGATGCGGAGATATAGCCTAATGAACAGGAGCACATGGATCTGAAAATTTAGGGACTTAGAAGAAAAAAACGACCTAGGGTTTACTGTTCACCGGATCTGGATCCAGATCGGCGCACAGATTCCCAGGCACGCCGGAGCACTGTTCACTGGCGCTAAAGAAGAAGAGGACGGCGGCCGGCGTGGTGGTGGCCGGAGCTCACCGAGGCGGCGCGGAAGAGGATGGTGGCGGCGTCGGCGGCCGGATGCGGCGGCGAAGGCGGCGAGGCGGCCGGCGGCGATGGCGCAGGAAGCGGCGCGGCGGAGGGGCGGCGCCGGGCGGAGTGGCGGCCAGGCGGGCACGGGCGGTGCTGGAGGCGGGAGGAGGCGCGGCGGAGAGGCGGGCCGCGGGGGCTGGCCTCGGGCTCCCGGGCCGCGGCAGCGGCGGGGAGAGGCGATGCCACGTGGCAGGAGGCGGTAGGCGGTGGCGGATCCGGACACGTCCGGCTCGGCGCGGATGTTGTCCAGCGGCGGCGGAGATCTCTTTTTTTTAGGGTTGGACGGGGAGAAGAGGAAGAAGAAAACGGAGGGGGTCTTTAAATAGGCATAGGAGGAGCTAGGAGAGTCCAAATGAGGTGCGGTTTTCGGCCACGCGATCGTGATCGAGCGCTCTAGATGATGGAGAGGGTTTTGGTGGGTTTTGGTCCAAATTGAAGGGGTGTTGGGCTGCAACACACACAAGGCCTTTTCGGTCCCTCGGTTAACCGTTGGAGTATCAAACGAAGTCCAAATGGTACGAAACTTGACAGGCGGTCTACCGGTAGTAAACCAAGGCCGCTTGGCAAGTCTTGGTCCAATCCAGAAATGTTTAAACCCCACACACGAAAGAAAGCTAGAAATGACCACCGGAAGAGAACGAAGCGCCGGAATGCAAAACGGACAACGGGGAAAATGCTCGAATGCATGAGATGAACACGTATGCAAATGCAATGCACATGATGACATGATATGAGATGCATGAAAACGACAACAACACACGGAGGAAAAAACCCGAACCCAAGAAAATAAAATAACTTAACGCCGGAAACGGCAAGAGTTGGAGTACAAATTGGGAAAGTCATATCCGGGGTGTTACAACACTCCACCACTACGAAAGGATCTCGTCCCAAGATCTAGGACTGAAAGAACGCCGGGTACTCAGAACGGAGGTGATCCTCGCGTTCCCAGGTAGCTTCATGGTCGGAATGGTGTGACCACTTGACTTTGAGGAATTTGATTGACTTATTGCGAGTCTTGTGTTCAGTCTCTTCAAGAATAGCAACGGGGTGCTCACGATAGGAGAGATCTTCTTGGAGCTCAATGTCCTCGAAGTTGACGGTGCGGTCAGGAGTCTTGAAGCACTTTCGGAGCTGAGAGACATGGAACACATCATGAACATTTGCAAAGTTTGAAGGAAGCTCGAGTTGATAGGCGAGATCGCCTCTCTTGCTGACAATCTTGAAAGGTCCCACGTATCTGGGGGCAAGCTTCCCTTTGATACCGAAGCGACGAGTACCTTTCATAGGAGAGACGCGGAGGTAAACATGATCTCCGATCTCGAAAGCCAAATCATGGTGCTTACTATCATAGTAGCTCTTCTGACGAGATCGGGCTGCTTTGAGGTTATCACGAATGACTTTGCACATTTCCTCTGCCTCTGTGATTAAGTCATTACCCAAAAGCTGATGTTCACCAGTTTCAGACCAGTTGAGAGGGGTACGGCACTTCCTGCCATACAGAATTTCAAAAGGGGCCTTGCCCGAACTTGCTTGAAAACTGTTGTTGTAGGAGAATTCAGCATAAGGAAGACAATCCTCCCACTTCATGCCGAAGGAGATCACACAAGCCCTGAGCATATCTTCAAGAATCTGGTTGACACGCTTGACTTGACCGCTAGTTTGAGGATGGATAGCTGTGCTGAAGCGGATGTTGGTGCCATGGCCTTCTGAAAAGAATCCCAAAACTTGGAGGTAAAGATGTTGCCACGGTCTGAAGAGATCACTTGAGGAATACTGTGCAGAGAGACAATTCGAGAGGTATAGAGTTCCGCCAATTGAGCTGCAGTGGTCGACTCTTTGATAGGCAGAAAGTGAGCCACTTTGGTGAGTTTGTCGATGACAACGAATATAGCATCATTGCCACGTTTGGACTTTGGAAACCCAGTCACAAAGTCCATCTCAATGTGGTCAAACTTCCATTCTGGAATGGCAAGAGGTTGGAGGAGACCGGCTGGCCTTTGGTGTTCTGCCTTCACTCTTCTGCAGACATCACATTCATTCACGAATTGAGCAATCTCGCGCTTCATTCGAGTCCACCAATAAGCCTGCTTGAGGTCCTGATACATCTTCGTACTCCCAGGGTGGATGGAGAGGAGAGAATTGTGAGCCTCGTTCATGATCACTTTACGGAGGTCACCTTTGGGTACAACAATACGATCCTCGAAGAAGAGAGTGTCCTTGTCGTCAAGGCGGTAGCACTTGTACTTGGGTTGACTCTTGGTAACCCCAATCTTCACCTTTTTCACCATAACATCAAGAAGCTGGGCTTGGCGAATCTGGTCTTCTAAGGTAGGAGAGACTTGAAGGTTGGCGAGGAAACCTTGAGGAACAACATGCAGATTAAGTTTGCGGAAAGCTTCACAAAGCTCGGGTTGATAAGGCTTGAGAATCAGACTGTTGCAGTAAGCCTTTCTGCTCAATGCGTCAGCAATCACATTGGCCTTGCCTGGAGTATACTCGATACTCGGATTATACTCTTGAATCATTTCAACCCATCGAGTTTGCCTGAGGTTGAGATTAGGCTGAGTGAAGATGTACTTGAGACTCTTGTGATCAGTGAAAATATCCACTTTTCTTCCCAATAAGAGATGTCTCCAAGTCAAAAGAGCATGCACAACTGCCGCCAACTCGAGATCATGAGTGGGGTAGTTCTTCTCATTGGGCTTCAACTGGCGAGAGGTATAAGCAACAACTTTCTTCTCTTGCATCAATACTGCGCCAAGACCTTGGAGAGAGGCATCACAAAAGACCTCGTACGGTTTGGATTCATCAGGCAGAGTCAGAACTGGAGCAGTGATCAATTTCTCTTTCAAAGTGTTGAAAGCAATGTCACACTCCGGAGACCAAACGTACTTGACGTGCTTCTGGAGAAGATTAGAGAGAGGCTTCGCGATCTTAGAAAAGTTTTCAACGAATCTTCGACAATAGCTTGCGAGACCGAGGAAGCTACGGAGTTGCTTCACGTTCTGAGGAGGTTCCCAATTCACAATTGCAGACACCTTCTCAGGATTCACGGCAATGCCCTTGGCAGAGATGATATGACCAAGATAAAGAACCTCATCGAGCCAAAATTCACACTTGGAGAACTTGGCGTAGAACTGATGTTCTCTGAGCTTATCAAGAACCAAACGCAAGTGCTTGGCATGATCTTCCTTGTTCTTCGAGAAAACCAGAATGTCGTCGAGATAGACCAAAACGAAGTCATTGGTGTAGGCGTTGAAGATGAAGTTCATCATGCGAGAGAACGTCGGAGGAGCGTTGACAAGGCCAAAAGACATGACAGTGTATTCATATGAACCATAGCTTGTCCTGAAGGCCGTCTTGGGAATATCTTGCTCACGGATTCAAATCTGATGATAACCCATACGGAGATCAAGCTTGGAGAATACTTGGGCACCTTTGAGTTGTTCGAACAGCTCGTTGATGTTGGGAAGTGGGTATTTGTTCTTGATGGTCTTCTTGTTCAATGGACGGTAATCAACACAAAGTCGGTCCGTTCCATCCTTCTTCTTCACAAAAAGAACACCACAACCCCACGGAGAAGAACTAGGCCGGATGAGACCCATTCTCTCTTGAATATCGAGTTGCTTCTTCAGCTCCTTCAACTCTTCAGGTCCGAGCTTGTAAGGACGCTTGCACACAGGTTCCGTGCCGGGCTCAAGATCAATAACGAACTCAACTGGCCAGTGCGGAGGCATTCCTGGAAGCTCTTCTGGAAAGACGTCTTGATATTCGCAAACGACTGGAATTTGCGAGATAGCATCCACTTCACCCTTCTCATTGAGAGAAAACAGACGGATGGTATCATCACGAGCGGCAAAGACAATTACATCCTCAAACGAATGAGTCAATTGAATCTGCCTGGCTGCACAATCATGCTGAGCCTTGTGCTTAGAAAGCCAATCCATTCCGAGAATAAGATCAATATCCGAGTCACCCAGAACATTTGGAGAGGACAAGAACTTATAGTCACCCAAAGTGATTGTGACATCCGGAACGCATACTCGAGATGTCATTTGACGGGCCGGAGAGACAATAGCCAACGGTTTCGGCAACACTTGAGTAACAAAATCATGCTTAGATGCAAAAGGTCTCGAGATGAAACAATGCGATGCACCAGTGTCAAAAAGAACTTTTGCAGGAATATCATTAATAGGAAGGTTACCCATGATCACATCTGGTGAGTCCTCTGCCTGAGTTGCGTTCATCAAGTTGACCTTGGCGTGCTTGGGGTTATGCTTGACCACAGCTGTACTTGCCGATCTGACAGGAGGAGGAGGAGGAAGACGCCTCTGGTTGAAACACTTGTTGGCATAGTGACCCTTCTGTTGGCACTTGTTGCACGTGACCTCTGAAAGCGGACGGTGGTACGGAGCACTCGATCTTGGAGCTTGAGACGAAGTCTTGTTCTGAAAGCCAGGGTTGGATGGGTGGGAAGAACCACTGCCACCTTTGCTCTTCTACTGATACGGCTGACGGAACGGAGGAGGAAGCCAATACTTCTGCTGCTTGGCCACTTGAGTAGAGGAAGAAGGAGTAACATCTCTGACTCGCTTCTTGGAAGCATCACACCTCAACTGAGCAGCCTCTTGCTTCAATGCCATGTTGTAGAACTCATCGTACCTCAAGGGCTCGAAGAGAACAAGAGCTAGCTGGATTTCTTCTCGGAGACCACCTCTGAACTGGTATATCATGCTCTTCTCATCAGGGACGTCCTGCTTGGCAAAGCGGGCGAGCTTCTGAAACAACTTGTTGTAGTCATAGACAGACAAAGAGCCTTGCTTCAGGTTGCGGAATTCCTCACGCTTGCTTTCAACCACGCTCTGAGGGATATGGTGAGCTCTGAAATCTTGACGGAATTCATCCCAAGTGATAACACGTCCACCTCTGGAGTCCTTGTACTGCTGGAACCATTCTGCAGCTTGATCTTTGAGCTGGAAGGAAGCGAACTTGACAAAGTCCTCAGGCCTGACGTTACTGCACTCGAAATGCTTGCACAGATCCACAAGCCAATCGTCAGCATCGGTTGCCTCAACACAATTGCTGAAAGTCTTTGGCCCGTTAGCAAGGAACTGGTTGAGTGTAGCAGAGTGATTCTGATTGTTGCCTTGGTTCCCTTGGTTGCCTTGATTGCGCTCTTGGAGAATTTGCATGATCAACTGTGTGTTTGCATTGGTTGCGGCCATCACAGCTTGCCATGCCTCCGGAGGAGGGGGAGGTGGTGGCGGATCAGGATTCGGAGTCGTGCGTGTTGGAGGAGCCATCCTGAAGAGGTTGACATCCATTAGCACATTGATAGACAAATATTGAAGCTGAATCCAACGGAATGAAAATTGCAACATATAGTCTTCACATTCGAACAAAATGAACGAATGCATTCCTCTTGAAATGGTCACATATCCATAAATTGAGAAGCCACTTACAATTAAGGTAGAGAAATAAATCAACAAGGTACGGATCAAGAACGAATAATCGGTAAGAAATCCCAATCTCAAACCAATATCCGGGGAATAAGAACTAGAGCTATGAGAATTCCCACCTATGAAACTCCCGAACCTTTCCGGTTATGCAATCAGGTGTTGGGGATACAGGGGAAGCATAATATCTCACCCTAATCTAGCAAATCCTACATCCAGCTGTATCCATCCTTCAACACATAACCGAGAAAAACTTCGGAAACCATCTATCTCAACCTTCGAAAAGCATCTGTTATACAAGTTATGGCGATACTCCCGAACTCCCGCCCCAGTACTGGGTGGCGTCGAGGTTATCTCACCAACGAACTGCATAAAAGAGATTTTCGATGTCGGCGTACTAGACTCAGGTATTCCAGAACTGCAACGATAAAATTATGATGACAACACCTCAGAGCTCAACTCCCCGGGACACTTCCACAAAACCCCTGACAGGAGGCACCAAGACAATGTTCTCGTCATAAAACCATCGGAACGATTCCAAGATACCCACGTGATCCTAAATTTTTTTTAGTGAAATTTGAGAAGAGAAGAGTCAAAACTCTACGTCAGGATGCCTTACCAGAGCGATGAGGAGACTGGGAAGTAAAAAGAATTCCTAACTCTCCGATATATAATTCCTAAATGACTCAAAACATTTTTTCTAGACACAACTCGGCTGCTAAAAACGATCAAGCAATGGGGATCCTAAGGTCGGGGAAGGCTCTGATACCAACTTGTAACACCCTCGATGCGACTATAGCTCCCACGTGTCGAGGCACGACTTAGAGACATAATCGCATTGAAGGCATATGTCGCAAGTAAGGTAATCTTTACACATCCCATGTAATATAATAATAAAGGGGAGACAACATAGTTGGCTTACACTCGCCACGTCAATCAAGGTACATAAATAACATTACATCATCCAAACACTCATGGCCCGACTATGGCGCCAAAATAAAAGATAACCCAACATACGACACGGTCCCGATCACCCCCAACTGGGCACCACTACTGAACATCAGGAAAGGAAACATAGTAACGCTGAGAGTCCTCGTCGAACTCCCACTTGAGCTCGAGCGTGTCACCTGGAGCGGAATCATCAGGCCCTGCATCTGGTGTAATAGTAATCTGTGAGCCACAGGGACTCAGCAATCTCGCACCCTCGCGATCAAGACTATTTAAGCTTATAGGTAAGGCAAGGTAAAAATAAGTGGAGCTGCAGCAAGCAACTAGCATATATGGTGGCTATCCTGTTCGCAAAAGAGAGCGAGAAGAGGAGGCAAAGCGCGAGCGAGAAACTAGAGAACAACCTGCGCAAGCGTTACTCCAACACCGTGTCCACTTCCCAGACTCCGCCGAGAAGAGGCCATCACGATAACACACTCAGTTGATTCATTTTAGTTAAGTTAAGGTTCAAGTTATCTACAACCGGATATTAAAAAATTCCCATCTACCCATAACCGTGGGCACGGCTTTTGAAAGTTCAAATCCCTGCAGGGGAGTCCCAACTTAGCCCATGACAAGCTCTCATGGTCAACGAAGGAATAGACCTCCTCCCAAGACGTTCCGATCAGACTCGGTATCTCGGTTCTTCAAGACACTTCGACAGGTTAAAACAAGACCAGCAACACCGCCCGAATGTGCCGACAAATCCCGATAGGAGCTGCACATATCTCGTTCTCAGGGCAGAATCAGATAAGCAATCCGTACAACTAAAACCAACCCTCGAGTTTCCCCGAGGTGGCGCTACAAGGGGCTCTAGGGTGGACCAACACTCAGAGGAGCACTGGCCCGGGGGGGTTTAAAATAAGATGACCCTCGGGCTCCGGAAACCCAAGGGAAAAAGAGGCTAGGTGGCAAATGGTAAAACCAAGGTTGGGCATTGCTGGAAAAGCTTTAATCAAGGCGAACTATCAAGGGGTTCCCATTATAACCCAACCGCGTAAGGAACGCAAAATCCGGGAACATAATACCGATATGACGGAAACTAGGGCGGCAAGAGTGGAACAAAACACTAGGCGAGAGGCCGAGCCTTCCATCCTTTACCAAGTATATAGATGCATTAAAATAACAAGATAATTTAATGATATCCCAACAAGTAAATAAATGTTCCAACAAGGAACGGCCTCCAATCTTCACCTGCAACTAGCAACGCTATAAGAGGGGCTGAGCAAAGCGGTAACATAGCCAATCAACGGTTTGCTAGGACATGGTGGGTTAGAGGCTGAACATGGCAATTTGGGAGGCTTGAAAGCAAGTGGTAGGCATCGTAGCATTGGCATAGCAAAAGAGCGAGCAAACTAGCATAGCAAAGATAGTAGTGATTTCGAGGGTATGATCATCTTGCCTGCAAAGTTGTCAGAGTTGACTGGATCCTCGAAAGCAAACTTAACGGGCTCCTCGTTAGTGAACTCGTCTCCCGGTTCTACCCAAACAAGACAAACAAGAAACAAGGAAACAATCAACCACGTGCAAGGATCAACCAAAATGATGCAAGGATGATATGCTATGCGGGATGCGATGCGGAATGCATATGCAAGATGTGATAGGAAATGCAAGATCCTGGCCTCAACTTGGAAATCCAAGTGTGCCACTGGAAAGATGAGATGAAATCTCTTGAAAACGATATAAAGAACGCCGAAATCAGAGTTACGGTTTGGAAATGGCAAGCAAAACAAATATGACACCGGTCTGCGATTTACAACAAGTAGCCATCTAAATGCAATGAGATTAACATGCTACAGCACCCAAACATGACAACAAAATACATGGCAGGGTTGCACTCAAGATGCTTAACAAAAGTCTAGCACTGAGCTACGGCCAATTCATCCATTAACAGGTTCAAACAAGCATGGCAAAAATGCATATGGCAAACAGATTTCAGACTTAGTGAAATTAACACTTGTCTGGAATTTCAGATCAGGTAGCCCTCTTTGGAGCAACAAAACTACATGCTACAGGACCTGAACATGGCAAAGTAAAGCATGGCATGGAGCTACTCAAAGAGCTTAACAAAAGTCCTTAGTGACCTTGAGCCAAAAGGGATCAGAAAATACAATTGCAAGCATGTGAACATGGCAAAAACATAATCAGTTCACAGACTTAGTGAAAACTGGAGCATGCTGAAAACAGATATCAAGTAGGCATGTTTACGAACTCGATGCACTCACTACGGAGCAAGTCATGACAAACTAAGCATACAACCATCAAAAATACACAAAATGCAAGTTAGACATGGCAAGAACAATAGCATAGCACGCACGGATCAACTACAACATCATCGGCAAAATTGCAAACAAGATGACAATCTGCCCAGATTCACAAAGTAGCAAAAGTAGAGCTCGATTGACTCAAGCTAGGGTACTCCATAATTGCAAACAAAGACATGGATGGATAGAGCACTACAATATTAACAAAACATCCTTATTGATCATCCTCAAAAGAGGCACGGATCACTAGGAAACAACATAAACATATGGCCATATGAAATAAACAGATCAAGGACTTAGTGGAATTGCTAAGTCCCTGAAATCAGCACTACCAAGTGCCTTACTTCGCAAGCTTGTGCTAGTCACCACACACATCACAAAAATACATGGGTTGCACCTCTGGAAAGATGGCAAAACCCTTAACAAAACATATGTAGAGCTCATGGGCATATCATGCACACAATAATCATGGCAAAAATGGCAAATATGCAAATGGAGTAGCAGATCTGACAATTATCTCAAGTAGCCCTCTTCTAACAGCATTTCGAGCATCAAGATGAACTCAAATGCAAATGATGCAATGGAAAGAAATGATGTACTCTCTGAGACGAACAATTTGATATGCTATATGCCAAAAACGAAGCTACAGATGCGGAGATATAGCCCTATGAACATGAGCACATGGATCTGAAAATTTAGGGACTTAGAAGAAAAAAAACGACTTAGGGTTTACTGTTCACCGGATCTGGATCCAGATCGGTGCATGGATTCCGAGGCACGCCGGAGCACTGTTCACCGGCGCCGGAGAAGAAGAGGACGGCGGCCGGCGTGGTGGTGGCTGGAGCTCACCGAGGCGGCGCGGAAGAGGATAGTGGCGGCGTCGGCGGCCGGATGCGGCGGCGAAGGCGGGCGGCGAAGGCGGCGAGGCGGCCGGCGACGATGGCGCAGGAAGCGGCGCGGCGGAGTGGCGGCGCCGGGCGGGCGCGGGCGGCGCTGGAGGCGGGAAGGAGGCGCAACGGAGAGGCGGGCCGCGGGGGCTGGCCTCGGGCTCCCTGGCCGCGGCGGCGGCGGGGACAGGCGATGCCACGTGGCAGGCGGCGGTAGGCGGCAGTGGATCCGGACATGTCCGGCTCGGCGCGGACGTTGTTCGGCGGCGGCGGAGATCTCTTTTTTTTAGGGTTGGACGGGGAGAAGAGGAAGAAAAAAATAAAGGGGGTCTTTAAATAGGCATAGGAGGAGTTAGGAGAGTCCAAATGAGGTGCGGTTTTCGGCCACGCGATCGTGATCGAACGCTCTAAATGATGGAGAGGGTTTTGGTGGGTTTTGGGCCAAATTGGAGGGGTGTTGGGCTGCAACACACACGAGGCCTTTTCGGTCCCTCGGTTAACCGTTGGAGTATCAAACGAAGTCCAAATGGTACGAAACTTGACAGGCGGTCTACCGGTAGTAAAACAAGGCCGCTTGGCAAGTCTCGGTCCAATCTGGAAATGTTTAAACCCCACACACGAAAGAAAGCTAGAAATGACCACCGGAAGAGAACGAAGCGCCGGAATGCAAAACGGACAACGGGGAAAATGCTCGAATGCATGAGATGAACACGTATGCAAATGCAATGCACATGATGACATGATATGAGATGCATGACAACGACAACAACACACGGAGACAAAAACCCGAACCCAAGAAAATAAAATAACTTAACGCTGGAAACGGCAAGAGTTGGAGTACAAATTGGGAAAGTCATATCCGGGGTGTTACACTAGGGTTGTAGAGATATTAGTATGCACTAACCCGAAAGTTGTTCGGAGTCCCGGATGAGATCTCGAACGTCACGAGGAGTTCCGGAATGGTCCGGAGGTAAAGATTTATATATAAGAAGTCCAGTTTCGGCCATCAGGAAGGTTTCGGGGGTCGCCGGTATTGTACCGGGACCACCGGAAGGGTCCCGAGGGTCCACCGGGTGGGGCCACCTATCCCGGAGGGCCCCATGGGCTGAAGTGGGAGGGGAACCAGCCCCTGGTGGGCTGGTGCGCCCCCCCTTGGGCCTCCCCTGCGCCTAGGGTTGGGAAACCCTAGGGGTGGGGGCGCCCCCCACTTGGCTTGGGGGGAAGCCACCCTTTGGCCGCCGCCCCCTTGGAGATTGCATCTCCTAGGGCCGCCGCCCCCCCACGGCCCCTATATAAAGAGGGGGAAGGGAGGGCAGCCGTACCCTTGCTCTTGGCGCCTCCCTCTCCCCCTGTAACACCTCTCCTCCCCGCTTGCGTTTGGCGAAGCCCTACCGAGATCCTGCTGCATCCAACACCACGCCGTCGTGCTGCTGGATCTTCATCAACCTCTCCTTCCCCCTTGCTGGATCAAGAAGAAGGAGACGTCTTCCCAACCGTACGTGTGTTAAACGCGGAGGTGCTGTCCGTTCGGCACTTGGTCATCGGTGATTTGGATCACGACGAGTACGACTCCATCAACCCCGTTCTCTTGAACGCTTCCGCGCGTGATCTACAAGGGTATGTAGATGCACTCCTCTCTCCCTCGTTGCTAGATGACTCCATAGATTGATCTTGGTGATGCATAGAAAATTTTAAAATTCTGCTACGTTCCCCAACAGGAAGAGGCGGCGGCGCTCGATCTCATCGCACCGCGCATGGCTGCTCGCCGACACCGACAGGATGGGGACCCGATCCGTGGAGAGGTACCAGTTGTTGGGGAGGTGCACATCGCTCCACGGGACCGGCATCCTCGTTTCCCAGTACCGCCAGCACACGTCCACGGCCAGGTACCGCGGGCGCGCTCGCCGGCGGCCCTAGGGGTGATGGTGAAGGGGCTAGGCGCGGGGGCTCGACTGGAGGAGCGCGGCGGTGATGCGACCTCCTCCTTCTTGACGAAGCCGCGGCGGCATCCCGAGGAGGAGCCGGCCTCGCGGTCGTGCTTCCCCTTGCAGCCGTAGTTCCAAAGCTCCATGGCTGTGGCCGGCCGGCGAGGTCGAGGACGGGGAGCGGCTAGGGTTTCGAGGGTGTCGGTTTTCGAGGGGGCAGAGAGGGGCCGGAGTGGGAAGTGTGGACGACGACCGGTCCATGGCTTCCCATTTAAGAAGGACGTCGACCGTTCGCTGGGCGGATGACAGGTGGGGCCACCCGCCCGTGCGCATTGATGTTGGCGGGTGGGAGATAGGTGGCCGCCTGCCACGCGGCCCCGACGCGGATGTTCGAAGCGTCCGTTCGCTGTCCGCCACGACCCAAATCGGGCGCATGTTTGCACTCAAAATGGATCGGCTCGGACACAAAACAGATCAGATGGGTTCGGGCCGTCGCGCTTTTGGCCGTCTCATTTGTCCCTTTTACCTCAAATAAACAGGTCGGACAAAATAGGGTCGCGCGATGGAGTTGGCCTTAGTCACGAGTTTGAAGATTGGGGAGTTGATGTTAAAACCGTTGTCTGGTTGTGGTCTGGCCCAAATGGGGTTGTACAACTGCTGAGATATAGTTTGGTCGTGGCCTGTTGTTGTTCTTTTTTGGGGAAATCATGTTTCGTTGTTGCAATCTCTTTCGTTGGCAAGCCACGCCTGACGTTCCCTATTTAGGGCGTCAGGCGCTGGTTCAGTTCATTCTGCAAACCGGCACACACCTCCCTCAGCTTTGGGCTGGCCTATTTATGTTTTTTCCTTATATTTATACATATAGGAAATGTCCCCTGTGTTTTAAATGTTTTCTTTTTTTATTTTCCCGTTTCTATTTTTTTATTAAATGCGTGAACTTTTTTCAACTCAATGATTTATTTTAAAAATTGATAAAATTTTCAGATTTGTTTCCAAAATCAATGATTTTTAAAATTTTGTTGAACTTAAAAAAACAATGAACTATTTTTCAAATTCGATGAACTTTTCTCAATTTGATGAACTTTTTTCTCAAATTTTATTATCTTTTTTCAGATTTGATGATTTTTTTTCAAATTTGATGAACTTTTTCCAACTTTGATGGACTTTTTTTAATTCAACGACCTTTTTCCTAAATGAATGAACTTTTTATAAAATTTCAATAAACTTTTTTTCAAATTCAATGAACTTTTTTTAAGTTTGTGGACCTTTTTGAAGTTTGTGAACTTCTTTTTCAAATCCGTGGACATTATTTTATTCATGTATTTCTTCCTTTTTATTTTTTATTTTTCCTGAAAGTCAACGGTTGACTAACTGGTCAACCGGGACTTGTGAACGCGATCGAGCGACGAGGAAACCATGCGAGCACTGGCCTCCTTCTTGGGCCGGCCACGAGCAAGGCGCATAGGCGCCATGATGCTCTACTGGTGCCTGATGCGTGGTATAGGAGCTCCCGCCACGCACAACCTTGTTTGTTTCTCCCTCTGGGCAAGTGGGCTGGTTCTTTGTGCCTTTTTGTCTAAAATTTTGGGTTTGTGCATAGAAATGAAAGGTAAAAACAAAGCATAGCTTGTGGGCTCATATGGTAGGAACGGCACGAAAAAAATGCTTCCTTGCAAAACTAGATCCACACATACATTGAGTTTTTTAGCGAGCTCATATAAGCTGGGGAGAATAGTAATATCATTAAAAAACGGGATTTTTTTAAAAAAACATGTTCTTTTTATGACAAGCATTGACAATTGTTGTCAATGCTTGTCTTGACAATTGTTGTCAATGCTTGTAAAGTTTCATCGTGAAATAAAATTTGTAGAAGCCATGGCAAAAAAAATGATGGTCCAAAAATGTCATTTCCAAAAGCATTTTGGAGTAAAGATTTTTGTTGCCACGACTTCAACAAATGTCATTTCACATTGAAATTTTACAAGCACTCAAATACATTGTCAATGTCTGTCACAAAAAAATTGTTTTGATTTCTTTTTTCAGAATTTACTGTTGGCTCATTTGAGCTTGGGACCAAAAGAGTACTTTTGTCCACACTTGATAGTATAAACTTTCTTATACTACCACCACTGGCCGAGTCTAATGATGGTTGGATCCATAAACACATGAATAGCTTTGCAAAAATATGAACGGTTTGCATGCTCGTGTCTTTAAAAGGGGTGTAGCTTTTTTCATTCAGGTTTTAAAAGCTTTTTTCAATTTTATTCATTTTGCAAGGGAAAATAAAAAAAATTGAAGTCTTCAAACACATGTTGAAAAGAATTATGAAACAAAATAAAAAATAAAAAAGTGAACTCCAGTTGCACACTTTGTTATCATGTTCCGCTGTGCGTGGGGTGTGTCATGTGCAATTGCACACTGGTTGTTGTACATGCGGTTGTCCGTGCAATACAATTGCATGCGAAGGGACTAGTGTACACCCGATAGATTTTTTTCTTCGAAATCCAACCAAAATATGATTGTGCGTGCATGTTGGTGTCTACGAAATAAAATAGAAAGATAAATACAAAAGGACAACCAAGTTGCTAGCAGTTGCAAGCCTGTTTTAAATTTTGTAGTTGCAACCCTCCTTAAAGCTTGTAGTTACGACCCCATTTAAAAACTTGCATTTGTGACCCAATCCAAAAAATTGGAGTTGACCCCTTCTCATGAAAACTTGCAGCCATGTACCCGTTTGAGAACTTGTAGTTGCGCCTCCCTTGAAAACTTGCAGCCGCGACCTCGTTCAAAAACTTTGTGGTGTGACCTCAATTAAGAATTTACAGTTACAACCTGTTGGATTTTTCTATGTTTAAGTCAATTTTCCAGACCGGTGGTTCATTGTTCTTCTCTGCTTCCTCTGATTGGCAGCCGCTCCTCTTGTAGTGGCTTATCTCCCTTCCCCTCCTTTAGCTACAACGACAAGCCTCACTGGCTCTAGATGGGCTATCCTCAGGCAGTGTCTAGAAGGAATCAAATACTAAAACCCTCACCCGCACTTGTTAAGCTTCTGACTCGTCTTCGTCTGAGATGACGGGAGAGCCATGACGTCTCCAACTCGGCCTCGGAGCTCCACCTCTGCCTCCTTCCTTCTCTCAAAGTATTGACTTGCACCATTCTAAAATTCATGCGACTTAGAAGTAGCTCGTGCAGATAAAGTAGTTCATAAACTGCATAGTCAATACTTAAGAAATACTTCCTCCGTTCCCAAATATTTGCCTTTCTACAGATTTCAATAAGTGACTACATACGGAGCAAAATGAGTGAATCTACACTCTAAAATATGTCTACATGCATCCGTATGTTGTGTTCATTTGAAATACCTAGAAAGACAAATATTTGGGAACGGATGGAGTAATACACCATCTTTTGTTGATGAGAAGAAGGCAGGGCAAGCAAAACGATATCACTATTCATTTTGAGCTCATTTGTAGTACTACTTCGGAGTGTAAGGAGAACAATCTCAAAAACAAATTACCCCCAAAAATAGACTAGAGTCGTAATCTAATAACATATATTTTTTTATAATCAAGGGTTTTAGTACATTAATAGTTATATAATTGATCATGTGACTAGCTGGATGGGGCTGCGTGGGGATGTCAAACTCTGGCTCTTCAATGCTGGAGGAATCCGACCAGCCGCCAAGGGCAGGGGATGGGGAGGGCAGAGAAACTATGATGAACCTTGGATCTGATTGTGAAGCAGAACGGGTTTTATGCAATACGATCTTAAAGTGCCCAAGGTGCCATATTACCTCTTATCCGATCCATTTATTACCCATCCGAGATGTTCTTGGTAGATAGTTGACAAATTTTTATTAATGACAATTTGTACACGATGAGTGCACCACCTTGTAAAAAAAGATTTTAAAAATACCTAATCGTTAAAAATCCAACATTTTTCACGGATTTCGAGTGAATGCCCTCATTCATGTCAGATCCCGCACACGAATCCTAAAGTGTTCGCTCCAAACGCACTTTCTCCAAGGTAATCTCTTTGGCTCGAATACGACCTGGATCGAGCGAGAATGGGGAAGAAACACACGCAAAGAGAGAGGACCAGCTGGCTAGAGGAATAAACGTTATCTCGATACTTTTCGTTGCCGAGGGCCACGAAGAGCGGTCTTCGTCAAGTGTTAATTCTTCGGTGCAATAAATTGTTTAATCTAGTTTTGAAAACTGTAACAAAAAATTGATAGTTCAAAAAAAATTAGTTTCAATAATTTTTTAGCAATTCATTTAATAAAAAATCGGAAGTTTTTTTTGAAAAAATATCTCAAGGACGGGGGTGTTGTTTTGAAGAAATACCTTTTTTTTCATAAGTTGGGCACAGGAGTCCCACCGTACAGAGCCTAAGCCCAAAGGCCTCATTGTTATGAATCCCGTCCCAGGCTCCAGAGCCTAAAGGCCCAGAAGCCCACAGGGGGTGGAGCACAAACAATAAGCGGATTGCGGTGGGGAAGCCCGCTACGAACCACCTACGCCCCCAACTTCCGCACAAGGTTCCAGATCGCCTCCGTCCCCCGTCCGCCGCCGCCGCCGCCGCCACCGCCGCCGTCCGGGATGGCAAAGAGGTTCAGGAAGAAGGAGCAGCCGGAGGCCCCGGCAGCGAGCCTCCCCGAGGACCTCCTCGTCGAGGTCCTGGCGCGGGTGCCCTACAGATCCCTCTGCCGCTTCAGGTGCGTGTCGCGGCCGTGGCGCGTCCTCTGCTCCGACCCCGCGCTCCGCAAGAGGTCGCCGCAGGCCCTGTCCGGCTTCTTCTGCTACACCCGCGACGACGAGAGCGACGAGCTACGCTTCCTCAACATCTCCGGGAGAGGCCGGCCCCTCGTCGACCCCGGCCTCCCCTTCCTCCGCGCCGTCTGGGACGGAGGCGTCCGGGCCGTGGACTGCTGCGGCGGCCTCCTCCTCTGCCAGTGCTGGACGAAATCATCTATGCTCGACGCCCTCTACGACCCCGACGCCGACCCCGACATCGCCTCCGATTCCGAAGCCGAGGCCGACGCTGTCGAAGATGTGGCAAAGTATGTTGTGTGCAATCCGGCTACCGAGGAGTGGACCGTGTTGCCTGCCATCGAGGATCTGCGCCCGAGGAACGTCATCCGTCTGGGTTTCGACCCGGCTGCTCCCTCCCGCTTCGCCGTGTTTGTGCTCTTGCAGGATGTGGATGATCACGACGCCGGAGTGCAGATCTTCTCATCAGAGACCGGAACATGGACGTTTAGGCAGAGCGATTGGGGCGAGGACAATGTTACTGTGGATTATTACAATGGTTCACCTTCCACCTTCTTCGGCGGCACCCTGCATTTGACTACCCGAGATTCTTCAGTTATCACAGTGGACACAGAGGGGAAGACATGGCACAAGATTCGGATGCCGCTCAGTGTTGAGGACACGTCCGATATTGGCTTCATCGGGCACTCTCAGGAGCGCTTGTATGCTTTGCATATGAATTATTCTGATGATGAGTGTCAGCTCACGGTCTGGGTACTTGAGGATTATGCTACTGGGCAGTGGACACTGAAGCATACAGCTGACATGTCGGAGACGGTAGGCGATGATGAGGTGTGTACTTTTGTCGCTGTTGATTCAGAAGGCAATCTGATTTTCCAAATTAATGGACGGGATGAACAGCTTGTGTCATACGATATGGAAAAGAGGAAATTTCATGTTATCTTCAGTTTTGAGAGTTACTTTACTCTCCGGTGCGATCCTTACATTCCCACTTACAAGGAATGGTTACCCAAAGCAGCTCCATGATTACAGAGTTCACATGCTAAATATGGGTCAGATCTTCTATGCAGCATGGTATTTTGTATTTTGATGGTCTGGTCCATGCCATTGTGGCTTTGAGCAATGTTATTTTAACTATTCTAGTAATACCTAGTCAGTAGTCACTTTGATCTATTTGCTTTCATGTACTAGTTATGCTGTGGTCACTTGTTAGTCTCTCGTGGGTTGAATGTGTGAATATGAGAACAAGTTATCTATGCTTGGGACTATCTGCCTTTTCACCTTTTCCTTCTACTCCCTCTGTTCCTAAATATAAGTCTTTTTAGTGATTTCTATATGGACTACATACGAATGTATATAGACGTATTTTAGAGTGTAAATTCACCCATTTTGCTCCGTATGTAGTCCATATTAGGATCTCTTAAAAGACTTATATTTAGGAACGAAGGGAGTATTTATTTGCTGCAACTATATGCATGTTCCCCACAACCATGGTCATATGTATTTGTAAACTGGGCGCATTGCTCCCCCATTTACCTGTCCAAATGGTTACCTTTTCTGCAGTAATACATACTTAAGCAACGGACTCCACCTTGTGTTAGTCGACACAATTCATTTTCTTTTATTTCTTTTGATCTGTTGAGGCATAGTTAAGATGGTTAAGCAATACCATACAAGTTCATCAGCAATCATCCTGATTCATGCACCCTATTGCATTCTTTATTGTTGCTTTGGTTTACCAGTCCTTGGCCAATCTTATATTAGTGGTTAGACTGCTTATCGTGATTGTCTCCAACTGAATCCATTTCTCAAGAATCTTCCCCTTGTTGTTGTCCAGATTGCAGCTCAGAGTTTTTTCTTGTCCACTACCTAGCATTCTGAATTGTGTACTGCAATCTTCTAGTTCTTGAATATGCAAATTAGTTTTTATAATGTAATTCATATTCAATGGTTCTAGACTTCCAGCCTATCTTTTTATATGGAACCTGTAAAGCTAAACAAGAATAGTGATTATCTCCAACTTAGACCACCTATTTGTGACAATTAAGAAATTTGCAATTATTTTCCAGCCGATTTTTTATATGGAACTTGTAAAGCTAAATGAGAATAGTGGTTAATTCCAGTTTAGACCACCTATTTGTGACAGTTAACAAATTTGCAATTATTTGTAGAAATTTTACCGCTGTACACTACGTTTTGGGCCTATAATACTTGCTGATATTAGGAGGTCATTCGTTAGTGTGATCTAGTCCTTCCCTGAAAATTTCCACTGATGACTTCCCCCACAATTTCAGCACGCTGATCCAGTTTGCCTCTTGAAACTTTCAGAATTCTGTGAGCCTGGCCACAAAATCCAAGCTGATATCAACGCGTACCAGAAATTTCTAACACTAGTTACTATAGGAGTATGATTTATCATCTCTTCCATGCGGATTACTCACCCCTCCGTCAACAGTTTTAAATGAATGTTGGTGGTGTAAATTGAGCAGATGAATGTCTCCAAACTGACTATGCCCTGGTCCTTCCTCCCAAGATGCAGGACAGTAAGAACATCATCTTGGTATCTTATAACTGACAGCAAGAACATTATGCTGCTTGAGGTAATATATAAGGCTAGATGAGAAGACCAACACCAAAAGATAAGTTGGATCAACCGACAGAACATGAAGTACGAGTACTTGAGTTGCAGTTTAAGTAGGAGCCAGCATCATCATGATATATCGAAAAACTGTAAAGCACTGGAACATGGAAAAGGCACAAATAATTCAGTTACAGCAAGTTCACCTAGGCATCGGTACATGATTACAGCAAGAAAGCACAAATGGTCTGTGACATGTTATAACTGAATAGCATGATGCTTATGTTCAGTCAGGGAACATGCAGAGATATAATTTGATAGGATTTTGGGCGCTAATTACCATGGTTTGGGCGAAGATGCTGGTCGGTATTTTCTCGTCAGCTGTATTTGCTATGCATCTGTGTGAGTTCTGACGGATTCCTGAATACTTAGGCGAACGAAAAAATATACAAAGTGCAAAAAAATGAGAAGAAAAAAACGAATCGCCGTTGCCGGGGATCGAACCCGGGTCACCCGCGTGACAGGCGAGAATACTTACCACTATACTACAACGACTTCGATGATATTTTATCCATGACCTCTCTCTCACTCTCTGCACAAACGCCCTCGAGCTCCTTGCTAGGACCGTACCAAGCGCTTTCGATGGGATTGGACCCGTGCGAATTTTGTTCAAGGTAATGCTGCTGGTCAAAGAAATTTCACCAAGGCATCAGAACCTAATAAAAAGATATGTGCATGTGGATCTTCCCCCAGCCCGTCGTTGCTCCAAACCAGGTATATGTGATTATATTTGGACCTCTTTTTTTGTGAATTGCAATTACATTTAGACCTAACTCCACAAAAGTTATATCTCGTACCGAACATGACTATTTCACATTCTACTTAGGTATTGTCATTTCACAGTTGTGCGATCAAATCTTCTCTTCCATCTGTGATTCGACCAACAACCTTAGACCTTGGCATCAACTTAGAAGTGAGGGAGAGTTATTTTCTTGGAAATAGACAAACCCTTTTTTGCTAGTTCAGTGACCAGCGCTATACTTTGTAAAAACCACATTTATACTGACAACACGCGTGCATCATGAGCATTATTCATTCAATGTAGCAGTTAGTAGTGTCATATTTTATTTGTTTTAATTTAACAATTGTCATAGGATTAGCCAATGGTTAAACTTTGTATTGCATCACTGTAGTATTGGTTAGATAAATGTACTAACCGTCTGTTCCGCTATAAATTTGATTTTGCTGGATAAGGAAATCAGTGAAAGGTGTGAGAGTTCAAAATGGTGGAAGAGGAAAAACCAACAGACGACTATAACTCCAAAAAGCACTATTCACATGGAGAGACCTCAGCAAAAACAATACAAGTTTATTTCACGGTGATTGTAAATAACCTACCTCGCAGGGTGAATAACTCTCAACTGCATCGGTTCTTCGGCCAGCACGGTAAGGTGTCCCAAGCTAAGGTGAGATGTAAGAAGAAGACCAATATCTCGAAGGGATTCGGGTATGTGACCATGGAGATGGTCGAGGAACATGCTAATGCTCTTGCTACACTTGATGGACTGGTGAGTGCATACATATTATGGCTTAACTAGATGATACCTTCCGTGTTGTTGTGGGACTCAGTTGTAGTATACTTTCATGATATTTGATTTTTGTGAATAATATGAGAACTAAAAGTAAAAAAAATGATTTACTGTATTTAATTATTGACGAGGTGGGCCTTTTCCCATGCATGTTTGCATGACCATGTGGGTCTTCTTGCATGCATGTGTATCTTGATGAGGTGCTGGGCCTTGCCCCATGCATGTTTGCGTGATGAGGGTAGGTCTTGTGCATGCATGTTTATATGATGAGCTGGCATGGGGGCATGTTCACATAAATATGTTAGTGGGCTAGCTATTTAGATATAGAAGATTAAGGGTGTTTTCAATAATCAAATTATGCATGACCATCTTTGGTTGGTTTATGGATGTGTAGCAATCAATGGATGCCTTCTTTCTCATGTATCAGGTTTTGGGTGGATGCATCCTTGAAGTGAGCATCGTGAAGGTGATGTGGAAGCCAGAACAACATGTGAATTTTGTCGGATCGAGAGAGTATAGTCTTGACCATGATATATATTTTGGTTTGACGCTATTACATTTTGCTCTAGTGGTGTTGTGGAAGATTATTTAGTTACATGAATTGTACTCTTGGAACAGTATCACAGATGACTCGGTCAAAACCAGAGCCGCATTTTATGTCTTCATCTAAGATATCCCATATCCCCCACCCTATCCTGTTGTCCAGAATTGTGATGCCTTTCCTTAGATCTTTAGGAAGTTGTATGAGTTATCCACCAAAGACTCTACTTTGTAGATGAAAGGAAACATTTTCTACTGCCTTTTGAGCCATCTACGATGATGGTTTATGTATTATCGGCGGAGAATATATAATAAGTTTTCGGGTAGGTGGTTAAATTGAATTAAAGCATTTTTTAAATTTTGTTCAATCTTTTACTACAAAATAATGTATGGAAATTCTTACAACACTGGATGTATGAATTTCACTACTTGGTTTTGGTTTGGCTCAACTTTTACTTTGTCTTCACTAACATCGTTTTTGTATATTTGTAAAAGGTAATTTCTGATTTATACATTTGGCAGTGTATTGCAAAGTTTGAATACTAGCTTAAATTAAATTTGCAATTGTTTATTTATATTAAAAAACTGCCTTAATTTTGAATTGTGTGCAATCTTTTGGTGCAAAATGAAAAATTGATGCATATTCTTCCCTCTTCTCAAGATATTTCGTCAAGGACCTCTCTTTTACTCTCTCTCTGCAAAAACACTCTCAAGCTCCTTGGTAGGACCGTACCAAGCGCTTTCAATGGGATTGGATCCGTGCAAATTTATTCGAGGTAATACTGCATGGTCAAAAAAAATTCACCAAGACAGTCGAACCTAATAAAAAGATAATTCTTTGCACCAAACGATGGACGGCGACCCTCTCCCATCTATCCTGCAGTACCAGAGCAATGACATAGAGGAGGGGACAAGAGATTGGATATGGAGGCAAGGTGCCGGATACTGTAGTAGCATGATGCTTGAAACCTAATTAGTTCAGCTGTTTTATGGAACCTTATACTGCCATAGAGTTGAGGGAGCAGTACACTAATTTCCCACCGTTGTTTTCCTGAGGTTAGTATAGTCATTTACTCATTTCCTATTATTAACGTAACAACAGTTCATGTTCGCCGTTGCCGCTGCCGTCATACCACGCGATTGGTTACCCCTATTCGTCGCCCTCAGAACAACTCCCTGGTCGCCAGCTCACCGGCGCCCTAGTCAAGTGTGGTCGTCTCTGACCCTGGTCCTCCAGTCACGACCTTTGCATCAGTACAAACTGCAACCTCTCCCATTTCTTTTGTCTTGGTCCCATGGTGGTTCTTGAGTCGGCTAGTCTACTTTGGAGGCCGAAACAGTGGTTGCGCTGCTATGACGACCCTGATGTAGAAGATGATCATGTCGAATTCCAACACTTGCACGATGCCGACATGGAAAAGAGACGACTAAGGGTTGACACAGACGGCCGCATATCGTTCTATGAGATCAGCTGTCCACTACTAGGGAAAAGTCTATACACAGAATTTTACCAGTAGCGCTGTACAAAATTAAGCGCTGCCGCTACTTAGCAGTAGCGCGGCGCTACTGCTATGACTTTAGCAGTAGCGCGTACTAGCGAAAAGCGCTGCTGCTACGTTTGAACTGGCCGCACATGGCTAGCCCAACCTAGCAGTAGCACGTATAATGGCCAAGCGCTACTGCTAATCTCCTTAGCTGCAGCGCGCTTACGTGTAAAGCGCTGCTGCTAACGAAAATAAAATAAAGTGAAAAACAAGTAAAAAATTAAATGAAAATGAAAAAATAGAAAAAAGACAAAGAGAAAAAATAAAATGTAAAGAAAAATAAAAGAAAAAAGGGAAAAAAGGAGAAAGGAATAACAATAGCGGGTTTCAGTAAACGTGCTATAGCTAACTTAGCTATAGCGCGTTTCCGGAAACGCGCTACCGTTACGTTTCACTTAAACAGCGGTTTCCCCCCACCCCGCCCCCCGGCCACCAATTCTTCCCCAAATCGTCCCTCGCCCTCGCCGACGTCTCCTCACCGCCGCCGCCCGAGGCCGCCCTCAGCCTCACCGCCGCCGCCCGAGGCCGCCCTCAGTCTCACAGCCGCCGCCCAAGGCCGCCCTCCACGTCACCGTCGGCGCCCTCAGCCTCACCGCCGCCGCCCGAGGCCGCCCTCAGCCTCACAGCCGCCGCCCAAGGCCGCCCTCCACGTCACCGTCGGCGCCCTCCACCTCACCGCCGTGCCCGAGCCCGAGCCCGCCCTCTCCGCCCCTGCCTCCGTCACCGAGCACCTCCCCGTCACCGTCTCTCCCCTCTCTGTAAGTTTGCCACCCCTCCCCCTCACTCATCTCTCTCTGTATTTTAGAGAAAAAATTAGATGTTAATTAGATGTTTTTCAGTTAGGGCACTAGAGTTTTGCTAGGTTAATTAGGTTAGTAGTGCTGCTAGTAGTATTGGTACAGTAGGTTAATTAGGTGATGTTACATGAATAATCTAAATGAATGAAATTAGTAGTTAACTGAATTTTTTTCCTTTCATCATTATAGAGCACTAAAGTTAACTGAATTTTGTTCTATTAGTAGTTAAATGAATTTTCTTCTACACTGTTTGCACATGTGGTTGCTCATGTATATTTGGACACTGTTTGCAGGGAATGATGCTTAGTGGCCTATGTTTTGCCGGAATGTTGATTCATTTCTTTTCCGGCAAATTTCAGGTTCTCGATTTGTCCACTTTTTAGCAAAGCTCATGCCGAAATTTTTCGTGAATTTCGGCATGACTTGTGCTACAAACTAGGACATATCGAGTGCCCGTGATTTGCCGCACCAGGAAGGAGTCAACATTCCTGCAAAACAATAGGCCTTTTTTATGTCATTATTCATTTTATTAGGTCTAGAATTAATTGACTAGATTTAATCATAGGAAACATGGCTAGCAACGATAAAGGACAGGGTTCTGGTGATTGCGACGACGCCTACCGGGCGGCAGACGAATTTTTTAGCCTTACCGATAATCAACCGATGTTATTGCTGGGCCCACCGGTGGCATCGGGGACTGAGACCGACACGCAGACCGGTGCTGAGACTGAGACCGGCGCTCAGACTCAGACCGGCATCGAGACCGGCGCTGAGACTGAGATCGTCGCTGCTTCGGGGAGCGGAGCCGGTGTAGAACCGAAAGGAAAGAGGCAACGGGTTCCTAACAAACTCAGGACTACTAGAGTGGTGGTCACGGAGGTGGACGGCGACAATTTTGAGCCAACGGCGCCCGAGGAAGTGCGTCGATGCTACGACAATCAAATAGACTGCATCGTATGGACAACCGCCACCATCAACGATGAGAAACTACAGAAGATAGAAAATATGAGGAGCTCCCTCCCAAAGAAGTTTCACCAGATATTCTTGTTCCCGGGCCGGAATGAGAAGGATTATAAAGATCCAGATGAGGACCCGGCAATGAAGAAGATAAACAAACACGCCATGACCAAGTTTAGCGACGCGTTGGCCGCCTGGAAAAATCGAGTGAAAGTAAGGATCATCGGTAAGAAGGAACCCTACTCCGAGATTGTAAAGGATAATCCGACAATCACGGAAGAGCAGTTTCAAATATTCAAGGAGGCTTGCGAGGCCGAAGATGCCAAAAAAAGTCTAAGTACATGAAGGGGCTTCAAGAGAGGAACATTGGGAGCCACCACCTCGGAAGCCGTTGTTACGGCGGAAAGAGGTCCAAATGGGCCAAGGAGGACGCGGAAGCCTCGAGTCTGGGCATCCCAGACCCCTTGGCGGAGTTCACCGTCCCGCAGGAGCGTGACGTCCTCAGGGCCCGGCACCGTTGGGACCCAGTGAAAAAGGTTTACGAGACAACACCGGTCATTACGGAGTTCATGAGACTATTGGTAATTTTAGTTTCTGATCAATTCAACTGCACACGTTAGTCATATTTGTAAACAGTCGTTGTGCCTTTTGCAGAGAGAGCAGCACATGATTGTGGCCGAAAGCGACTCGCCGTCTGAGGCATTGGCGAGGCCCAAGTGGGACACTCCATTCAACCGGGCGTTGAACATATTGAAACAACAACCGGTGGATACTCAACCGTCGTATGGACGCGTGCACGGTGTCGGAGACGGCGCCATGTGGAAGAAGTACTACCGTGAGACCACGGAGGAGAGAAAGGAAAGACGGAGGTTAAATGAAGAAAACATCGACAAGAGAGTTGAGATTGCGGTTGAGAAGAAATCAACTGAGACAGTCGCAACAGCGGTAGCTGCCGCAAAACAGGTGGCTTTAGATATTTCTACTACCTTGGTTCCGGCCGTTTTCAATTGGACCAGGCAAAATCCAAAAAAAGATGCAGCCGACTTTCCCCTTGCTGACTTCTTGGCGGGAGCAGCTCGACTAGCGTTGCACCAGCACCTGCAGCTGCACCTGCTCCCGCACCGGCTCCCGCACCGGACGTGCTAGGCGGTGCTTCATCTTTGGCTGAGCTCGACGCCCTCACGGTATCTGTCACACCGCCCCCCTTCAATATAAATGTATAATCTCCCGTTTTCGTTGCCTTTCAGATGTCTCACGTCGCAGACTTTTCTTTGCAGGCCGACGAAACCCCGTGCACCATATTGTACACCATCGGCGACTAGAAGGTGGACGTGGGGAAGGCGAAGATAATGGAGCCAAAGGAACCATTGTTCCACAGCCGACCGATCCCCCCGAACGTCTTCAAGGTTTCCGTGGCCAGTGTCAAACCGGGCCACGAGAATTTGCCTCCTCCAGTACTACTGGGGGATGACGACGAGACACCGCGGCGGCTTGGTGATTGTTGCAATGCTGGGTGGGTCCTGTTGTGGCCAAAGAGTCTGCTTCGTCTAGAGGCGGCCGGGAGCACACCCACGAGCACGCAGCCTCAGCAAGGTATGAACATCAACACCCCACCTACCCAATTATCGTCGGGTGTCGGGTTGGGTGATGGCGGACGGGGTAAGGAGGAGGCTCCATTAGTCGCTGATGACGTCGCCATGGATGAGGATGAGGACGACGATGGCGCTGCTGAACAGTATGTCTATACTGGCGCCTCCTCAGGGTTTGAGCGTCATGAGTCGGTGCCTGAATTGTCGTCTCAACATATTATGGACGACCTTCCGGTAGTAAAGAAGTTTAGGAAGAGAGCGAGGAAAGGCAAAAAAAGTTGTTTCTATGTTCCAGCCGCCTCAGCAGCCTCGGCTTCAGGACCGTATAGATATCCCCGGTGCGGATAAATGGCATATCCCCGGTCAACCAATCCTACCTGCAACAGCTCTACGGGCCAGATTCGGCGATCTAAAGAGACTTCATGACGATGTGCTGCGGGTAGAGAAAGACCTCATCGCCTCGAAAGATCCAGGATACCCACTCTACGTGGTTAACATTCCGCGGCAAATGTCGTACGTCGACAGCTTCCCCGCGGATAAGTTCTTCCTCCGATTCGATTACATATTCGAAATGTTTCACGTGAATAAGCTGGATTTTACGTTTGTCCGCCTTTATGCCTTGCACATGAACTACATCATCGGGGTTGAGCAGATATCTCATATCTGTGTCGCTGACCCGTACTACATGCATGAGGGCTTCTTGGGAGTCTGCGCAAATCACCGTGAATACGTGAGGGATTACATCGTCAGTTTCATGCTCACCAATAAGGACAAGGGGGGCGATTCTCGTGCCTTATCATCCCGTGTAAGTCATACGCGCTGCTATCCTTCCTTCGATTTCAATCATTTATTTGCACGGTGGAGGCTAATTAATTTGAGGACTTATTTTGCGCAGCGGCGGGCGCGCCGTCCTCATCATCCTCTATCCCCGATTCTCCCATGCTCTTTACTTGGACACATCGAAGAACATTCACAAAAAGGATTACACCCACATCAAGGATGTTCTCGACAGTGCTATGTATCACTACCAATCACTGGGTAGAGAGGTCAGGGATAAGAAGATGAGGGGCGGCAGGGTCGCCTTCGGCCATAAGACCAACTTCTGCCGCATCCAGCAACCGGACGATTCTCTTAATGATGGATTCTATGTCCTACACCACATGCTGGAGTACAGACGGGATCACCAGAACCTTCGCATGGCACCTTCTTCCGGCGATGCCCATCTTCTGCAATGGGCAAAGGACATAGGAGATATCGAGGATCATCGACTTCAAGCTGAGTTCTATAACATCCAGCGCAAACTTGCCCAAATCATCATGAAGGAGGTTGTCGAAAAAACAGGGATGTTCTACGGAGAAGGACAAATGTTGCGGGAAGACGTCCGAACATGGATAGCCTCTCAGCGTCTCGACCTGAAGCCTTTCACTAGGCTCGGGGACTATCTCCCTGGCTTGGATGGATGGAACGACATGTTGGAGTGATTGTCGATATATGACAATGTGTCCGTTTAGTCCATACTTTCTGTATGAAAAAACTTTGAGTTATGCACGGTGAAACTTTATTTGTGATGTAATTAAATCGTCCTCCTCCTCGACTAGCGAAAATCACTCTAGTTAGGGCATTTTGGGGTACGATGAACTTTGTTATTTATGCTTATGATATGCTGTTTTTATTTTTGCCAAGTCTGTCTCTTTCTGTTGCTCAACTATATATGTTGCATATCATCGACTCATGTGATGATGCAGGTGCATAGATCATAGATGGCGAAGAAGTGCTATGCCAGGAGTATATATACGACAAGTGGCCGGAGTGTCAGGCCCTTCCGGTTTCCGAGCGACAGGCAGTAGTTAGTTTAGAGGTTCACGCTAATGCGAAAGAGGGATACGAACTCATGTTCTCAAAGTGATAGCTCTTCTCGCGTATATCATTGTTTAGATGGATGACAATGTATTTGCATATCATTCGAGACTTGTATCGCTATTTTCAAGATGATGACGAGAGACCACTTTGTGTTGGATGATGATTATGATGATGACATAATTTGATGAGACTAATTGTATGTATATGCTATGATTACATTTGTATGTGTATGATATGCTAAAGATTATTGTATAAAGCCTATTCAAATACAAAACAAATATGCAGGAAAAAAACTAATAAATAAACTAGTAGTAGCGAGGGGGGAAATTTAGCAGTAGCGCCGCATTGTCAGTAGCGCGTCCCAGCAAACAACGTTGCAGATAATATCAGTAGCGCCCTTTCCCAAAGAGCGCTACAGCTATTCATGTATAGCAGTAGCGTGGGACAACCGACGCTACTGCTATACGTTAGCTGTAGCGCCTTATTAGTAGCGCCGGTGCCCGCGCTACTGAGAGGCCCAAAACCCTCGCTGCTGGTAGGCTTTTCCCTAGTAGTGGTCGGGGATTCCTGAAGGAAAAGAGACGACTAAGGGTTGACACAACAGTGGTCATCACGTTAAACAACAACAACAACAACAACAACAACAACAACAACAACAACAACAACAACAACAACAACAACAACAACTTTCACATGGTGGTTGTTGTATACCTTATTTAGAAATAAGTTCCAAGTCAAATGTCTTCAATCTGATGAACACTTAGTGAGTTAGTTAAGATACGTGTGATACTTTAATGTTGATTTATCAATTGGAACAAATTTTAAGTGTTAGTAGTTGTTAGAAGAGTACTAATTGCCTAGTGAACTTGCATGCCAAAGCTTACATATGTGATCTATTTGCTTCTAATCTCCAAGGTCGCAGCGTATTGAAATTCTTAGGTTGGTTTTATGCAAAACACAGCTATGGCAGCACAAATGTTGCCGTATCTGCAAAAGTTTTAATTTGCATGCCTAAGCTTTCAGTGGCGGGTGCTTCAATCTGCCCGCCACTGCCACAACTATCAATAGTGACGGGCACAGGTGTGTTGCCGGCCACTGCAGAGGCACTTAATGACGGGCGCATGCCTGCCACTGATGCCATTTTAACAGTGGCGGGAGGTCAGTGGTGAGCGCCCCTACGAGCCTTGCCCGCCACTGCTTGGCGTTCCTGCAGTAGTTGGGTGACGACGCAAGAACATCACCATCATCCGATCTAGAAAGCCCAAATCTAGGGTTTCCCCCAGAGCACAGAAGGAACAAGAACCGCCCGCACAACACCTCCAACGAGGTAACGGCGCCTAGGGGTGCCGCTGTTGGCGGTTCCGACTGAGGCCGAATTAAGTTTTTGCTAGCATACTCACATTCAACAGGACCACCGGATCCATCTCCACTGTCTTCCGCCACACCCCAAGGGAACTTCCTCGCCGCCGGTAAACAGCCGCACACGGCCGGAACCACCACACCGTCGGTGTGGACCGTCGACCGCAGAAGAAGCCACATCGTTGCGTGGCCGATGCTGGCCTCGTACATGCCAGACTGGGACACTCGCCCGGAGGTCCACCGCGATCATGCTCCAGAACCACGACAGAGGAAGGCCCGCCTCCGTCATCATCCCACACCCTAGAACCACGACGGAGGAAGCCTCCCTCCCCCCGCCATCATCCGTCACGCAGGCTTTGCCCAGCGGTGCTCCGACAACGGCAGGGACAGCGGTGCTCCATCATCCATTCATCTAAACCCGTCCTGAGGGTCCCTGTATTATGAAGTACCATTCAAGTTCACCACTAACCATTATGATTCATGCACCCTGACCCTATTGTGTTTTGCCATTGTTTCTTTGAATCTTTGTTGTCTACATAGCAACTTGCAGATTTTACTTATCCACTACCTAGCTTTCAAAATTGTGCAATGTAATCTTCCGGTTCTTAATATGCAAATTGATTTTTTACTTTATAACTGCTCTTCAGCGGTTCTGGACTTCCGGGCTATGTTTTATATGAAATTTGTAAAACTAAATGAATAAAAACAGAGTCGGACAGTTTGCAACCTTTTTTGAGAAATTAGACCACTTCACAGTTCACACTACATTAGCTTAGCGCTGGCAGGGAGCATTTATCACGGCATCTTTCCGACATTTCAATTCGGACTGGAGGTGCATACGAGAAGGATGTAACGGGAAAGCAGGGATCTTAAAATGAAACATGGTGAATTTATAATGTGGTGTGAAGTGATCAAAATTCTTAAAGGTGGTGCAAATTTTTAACTAGGAGATCATATGTTACTGTGATTCAATTCTTTCCTGAGAGAGAAATATTCAGTGATAACTTGTCACACAATTTCAGCATGCTGATATAGTTTACCTTTTGAAACTTTGAGACTTCTGTGCGTGTGACCACAAAATCAAGCTGGTATTGACGTGTACCATAAATTTCTGAAACTAATTGCTATAGGAGTATGATTTATCTTCTATTCCATGTGGATTGCTACATTAGCTGTTCACTCTTCCCTGATTCCTTGTGTCAACAGTTTGAAAATACAAGTTGGATCAAGTCGAGGACACATGAAATAATTAAGTCCTACAGTAGTAACCAGTCATATGCGAGTGTGCAAAGATGTTGCATTACCATGGTAATATATTGAAATTCTTGAAAAAAAATGGTAATATGCTGAACAATTGTAAGAATTGGAACATGGATTTGATTACAGCACGAAATCACAAAGATTCAGAGCATCTAAGTTCCGGAACATGAATTCAGTTAAGAAAGCACAAATGATACATGTCATAACTGAATAACATGATGCTTATGCTTGGGCAGGGAACACGAGTGTGAACAAAATTATTGTGCCAAGTGGCTGCATTTGCATGACCTATTGACAAATTGTAAGTGCCAGTACCTAAATGAGTAGCACTGCATAATTTTGTCATAATAAGAGGGTCGTGTGCAACTGAATATTTTGAAGGAACTGCGGTTCGTCATCCTCCTCTTCCTCCTATATTTCTCCTGCTGCAAGTGGTCATGACAGGATACAGATAGAGCTGATTTTGGTAGGATTTCGGATGCTAATGACCAAGGCCTGATTGCTGTACTCCATCGACCAGGTGAGTGAAGAACGAGCTCCCTAATCCTGATGAAAGAGCCAAACTGTGCCTCGCTGTTAAATTCTATCATCCACCTCTGACAAAGAGGTTCTTTGTAGCAGCCATCTTGTAGAGCTCCGGCTCGAGGTCTTGACGACGCAGTATAGATACAGCGGAATTTTACAGAGAAAAAAATGAAGTAACAAAAGCAAACGGAAAAAAAAACGTGAAGCGCCGTTGCCGGGGATCGAACCCGGGTCAGTTACAGCAAGAAAGCACAAATAATTCAGTTACAGCAAGTTCACCTAGGCATTGGTACATGATCACAACAAGAAAGCACAAATGGTCTTGACATGTTATAACTGAATAACATGATGCTTATGTTTAGTCAGGTACTCCCTCCACTCCAAATTACTCGTCGCAGAAATGGATGTATCTAGATGTAAGAACGACGATTAATTCGGAGTAACATGTAGAGATTTGATAGGCTTTTTGGGCGCTAATTACCATGGTTTGGGCGAAGATGCTGGTCGGTATTTTCTCGTCAGCTGTATTTGCTATGCATCTGTGTGAGTTCTGACGGATTCCTGAATACTTAGGCGAACGAAAAAATATACAAAGTGCAAAAAAATGACAGGTATCGAACCCGGGTCACCCGCGTGACAGGCGGGAATACTAACCACTATACTACAACGACCTCACTAGAAACGTGATAAACAGGGATTCCTCGATGCGAGCCGTAAAGCTCAGAGATTTGCCCCCAGAATGGGGCTAGCTAAAAAGGGAAACGAAGGCCGCTGTTTCCGGCGAAAATATAGGCACGGCCGAAACCTTCAAAGCGCGTGCTCAGGCGAGGTCAATCCGGATGTCCCCTCGCCGGCGCCTCCAACCGACGCCCTCTCGGTGGCCGTCCACGCACGGCGACCCGTACTCCTGCCGCAGCATCATGTATGTATATCCCAACACGTCGCGCTTCTCCTGTTCATAGGCGAAAACCGTTCTGGTTGTTGAGAATTCACAGCTCCATCTCACAGAATCTCACAGCTGCATCAGCAAAGGTGGGACAATACTTACCGTATCCTCTGCATTGGAGATAGTGGACCAGAGGCTTCATCGGCCGGCTGAGGCAGACGGTGCAACCGGCCATATTTCCCTAGGCGCTCGCCGAAATATGAGTCAAAATCTTGTTTTCGAGGAACTCCCACAGGTATAATCTTGTTTTCGGAGACTTATATTTAGAAACGGAGGGAGTAGCAAATAAGTAGTGCCACGCTATTTTGTAACTTTACCAAACAATTGTACATGAATGCCATCCAGCGACAAACTGCTCAAACCGCTATGTTTCCATAAGAAATTCAGTGCTTCATGTATCACGCGCACTGTAAATTTGCCAAAAAAAAACACTTGCATATTCTTGTCTTTGTTTATACACTGTCTTCATCCATTGCTGGCTAATCAGCCAACTACTACCTACAATCTAACTGTTGAAATTTGTCAACCCTGGTTCTGCAGGACATCGTACACCGTATACATTCGCTCTTGCCGGTGCAAGAAGCCGCGCGTGCTGCCTGCGCATCTCGTGGGCTTCTACATTCCTGGAGATGCTATTCCAACCTCACACTCAACTGCGAAACACTTGGGTTGACTCACAAGAAGTTTGAGGAGAGAGAGACCTACATCATTGACAAGGTTGACAAAATTCTTAGAAACCATTATGGGAATGGGGTGAAGGTGAAGACACTTAAACTTCATCTTGCCCCTTGCAACAATATCAAAGCCGCATGCCTCGATGGGTGGCTCCAAGTCACCGTTAAGGCTGGGATCAAAGAACTTGACTTGGCAATGCCTTTACTCATGAAGGAAAAATACAACTTCCCTTGTTCCGTTTTGTCTGACGAGGCAGCTGCAAGTTCGATTCAGTCTCTTGGCCTTTGGGGTTGCTCTTTTCATCCCACGTCCACACTTGGCCTCTTGAGAAGATTGAAATGTTTACAGTTGACTCTTGTGGACATTAGCGAGGAAGGATTAGGCCTATTGCTCTCAAAATCTTCTTCCCTTGAGCAGCTGGTCCTCTTCTTTTGTAGTGGGATAACTTGCCTGCAAATACCTTGTACAATGCAACAACTCAATTTCCTTAGTATTACAGAATGCAAGAGTTTGAAGATGGTAGAGATCGATGCTCCAAATCTCTGCTCCTTTTATTGTGTTGGGACCCTGATAGAAATCTCCATTAGAAATTCTTTTCAGCTTAAGAATGTAAATTTGTCATGCATTCTTCTCTCTGATGCTCGCGCCAAGCTACCATCCATCCTAGGAACTGTCGAGAGCCTTACCCTGCGCTCTCGCACTGAGGTATTTGTTGATTTTAACACCTTCAAGATCATAGATGGACTGTTTAAGTATATAATGGATAGAGATATGCATGCCACACCTCTATGCTGGAAGAAACATATGATTAATCCTTGGATTTATCGTTCCTTAGAATGCCAAAGTTCCAACCCTGGCCTCCAAGCTCCTCTGCCTCAAGCACTTGGATATTGAACTCCTCGGACCAACAATGGCCTTCCCACCTTTTAGAAATATAACGGACTTCCCCAAGAGCTATGATGTCTTCTCTTTGGTTTCATTTCTTGATGCTTCTCCTACCTTGGATTCCTTCATCCTGCGCGTAAGTCACTATCCACGTCTCCTGGAGCTATTTGTGCCAATTACTATGTTAAACTTGTTTATCGGAACAACAACATTAATTTTGATCCTACATGCATGTGTAATGTATATGCAGGTAGAGCAGGGTGCCGTTAGATCCGACTTCGGTTTTGGAGATGACCATGAGTATCTGAGGCAGAGGCTAGAGGGCCGGCATAACTGCCTCAGGCAGGTGACAATCACGGGGTTCTGTCCATCCAAGAGCCTGGTCCAACTCCTAATCTACATCCTTGAGAGTGCGCCCTCGCTCGAGCGCCTGACGTTGGACACAACCTACCGCTACGACAGGAGGTCGGGTACCACTAGCAGATGGTCGTCCTCAAGAAAGATTGACCAATGCTCGCCGATGTGCAGAACGTATCTCCCCGGAGCTCGTAGAGCCGTGGAAGCTGCGTGTAGGTGCATCGCCGGAAGAGTCCCCCCAAATGTTGAATTTGAGGTCCTAGAGATGTGTAGTCGATGCCATGATACATGCCTCCATATATAGCAAGGATGGAACATACAATGTTCATTCATAGTATTGGTTACCAAGTAAAGCTTTGAACTAATTGCCATGATAAAGGGGAGGAGAGTGGTGGGGAGATGAATGAACCATGGTGGGAAATCTTTCTTGATTTGAAAAAAACTGAGCATGCCATGGAAAATATTATAAAGCAAGAAAACATCATATGGTGTGCATAACTTAGATTCTTAAGAGAAAAGTAAAAGCTTTAACAAGAAATTACACTGAATTAGTTATACTATATTTCCAAAATTACGCATGGATTATTAGATTTTTTTTAGGAAAAATCATCAAATCACGTTTCATGCCTGCTATTTTTGTTGGCAAATTTGTGTTTGCTAATGAAATCTGCATGCATTCTGATTATCCATTCTTGTTAATGTGTTTTACAAGGAATTCAAAAACAAAAGGATTGTTATCCAATACCAATTGATGATTTTTTTTCCGGTCATACTTTTCCGAACGGGCGAGAACGGGAATTTAAATTTTGAATCCGTAGACCATCAAGTTGTGTTATTGTGCTACAATATCTTTAGTTCTTTACTACTTAATTTCCCCATTCAAAATTATAAGGCTTAATTTGACTACTTGTAATTGACTTTTGACCGTAAATCCCTCATACAATATTTAGACAATGGTTACATATCATAATTATATGAAGTGTTTTTGAAGATGAATCTAATGATGTCTATTTCCTGTAATTTCAAATAAATTCTATTGAACTAAGTATTGGTCAACGTATGAATTTGAACAATGAAACAATGCATTATATTTTGGAACCAAGGGGAACCTTTTAGATAGAAGATGTGTGCCAGTGAGACACCGTTCATCTATATTTCCACCTATTGCATACTCTTCTTTTAGAAAGAAAATATAACATAGAGTTTAATTTAACTGACCAAAAAAGAAACCCTAAAAAACCTAACTGAAATACAACGAGGCTTCCCCCACAAGCTAACTTAACCAGCTTGTGAATAGCCTCCAACCAAAGTGGAGCATAACCTGGATCTTATATGCAAGTCGATGACCCGTGATGGAAGTTAACTGGTTGTATTTTTACTTCATTAATGTGCAATTTTGTAAGACTTCAAATAGTAAATAGAGAAAGAAAAACATTTCACATCGTTTGAAACTCTTCTATAGACGACTGACTGCAATTTTTCGTTCACCTACAAATTTTTTATTACCATACATTAGGGTCTTCACAACTATCTTCTTTTTACTTGTATGGATCTTAATATTCATATCATACTATTCTTTTTCCGTGAAAGATCAAACCATTGGTAGCGTTGCCTTTGAAACATTTATTTCGACGCAAACCCATTTTCATCAAGATGACTACTATGAAACAATACTTAGATACGGCTATGAAATACAATCACTTTTTGAGCCCTTTTGTGCTGACAACAAATGGTAGATCACTGACGGCGTTGTTTATCATTCTCTATATTAAGAGAAATCCATCAATATACCATGTTTCATTTAATAAAGTAGATAATTGTCCGTGCGTTGTAATGTTGTACTAGCATATTTATATCCCGTTGCAACGCACGGGCATATATAGAGCGGTTGGACGAAGGAACGAGTGAAATGGGAAACTTATGTTCTTTATAAGTAGTACTAGAACAATGCCCGTGCGTTGCAACGGGATACAAATATCATTTGGCTGTGTACTTCTTCCGGGTGAAGACCATTGTCCCGTGTGGACTCGGCAACGACGACACTATGCGCCGTGTTCCCTCTGGGCGTTGTCATGAAGCTTAGGTGTGCTATAGGTAGCGTGGATGTGTTTAGTTCTCCTAGTGTTCTTTGTCAGCGTAGTCGCGTGTGTTTTGCTGTGTCGTTTATCTCAGGATCGGTTTTGTAAAAGGATTACCTCACCACCTTATATCATTTGGCCGTGTACTTCTTCCGATGTTGCTTTATCTATAAAGCGGAGCTAAAGCCTGTTTCGAACAAATTGGATGCCAAGTTGGATTAACAAGCGTTGTAAGACCTGATATGATTAGGACAACTCGATCCTGCTTCCACAGGTAAACTCACGTGCACGTCCGTGTTGGAGCTGAAACAAGAAACGCAACAGAGCCGCCGCCGTATCCGGCGAAAACTCAGCTATTCCTCGGTACGTACGGCGAGTTCGATCGCGAATTTGCCATGTCCGGCTCCCCCCGCCGTCAACGCCCGCCAGGTGCTTCTCCGTCCCTAACCACGGCGACCCACGACGGCAGCGCCCGTACGACGCTCCCCGCTCATCCGCCTGCAAGTACGTACTCTGTGTCTCTCTCTCCAACGCATCCCGGATCCATGAACGCCGTCGAGCGCTAAACTGAACAATTTCAGCGAGCCAATTTCATAATTTCTATGCCGATTCCTTCGTAACCTAGCTATGTATAGCTTAGCTGTTTCGGTTCTCGCGCACCAAGTTCTTGATCTTTCCTTGTTCAAGCAGCTGCATTCACCAAAACAGAGAAATACCCACAAGCTGCTTCCTTCGTTGTGTTGGTGCTGATAACCTGACAGAAATCTCGGCCAGAAATTCTTCTCAGCTGAAGAAAGTAATTTTGTCGCGGGTTCTTCTCTCATATGCTCATGCTTGGCTTCCATCTATCGCAAGAAATGCTGAGAGCCTTACCCTACGCTGTCCTACTGAGGTATTTTTTGGCTTTAACACCATATAATGATAATATAAGATGGGTTGTTTAATTATATAGTGAATATTGAATAGTGATATGTATGCAACACTTTTATGTTAAAATAAACACCTGAATAATCTTTGGATTCGTCATTCCATAGAATGTCAACTTTTCAAGCATGCCCTCCAATCTCCTCCACCTCAAGAAGTTGGACATCGGACTCAGTCAACCAACAATGGCGGCCTTCTGTACGAGCTACGATGTCTTCTCTTTGCTTTCTTTCATTGATGCTTCTCCTGTCTTGGATTCCTTCTTCCTGAAGGCAAGTCATGGTCCACATATCTTGGAGCTCTCTACCAATTTGTCTGTTACACTTGTTTATCAGAATAACAACACTAATGATGAATGTTGATCATAAATTTATGTATATGCAGGTAGAGAAGAATGCCCTTAAGGATGATCTTGACATGGGAGATGAAAACAACAAGTATTTGGGGCGGAAGCTAGAGCGTCGGCATGTCTGCCTCCGGCGGGTGGATATCATGGGCTTTTGTGCATCCAAGGGCCTAGTCGAGCTCACGATCAACATTCTCGAGAACGCGCCATCACTCGAGCGCCTGACTTTGGACACAATCTATGGCTACAATAGATGTTTGGGTACATTTCACAAATGCACAACCTCAACAAAGACTATCCAATGCTCGCCCTTGAGCAAGGCAGACCTTGCGGGAGCTCGTAGAGGCGTGGAGGTTGCGGGAAGGTATATCGTGGGAAGAGTTCCATCATATGTTCAGCTTGAGGTCCTAGATCCCTGTAATCGATGCAATACCGGCGAGTGGTAGATACTCCTCCTGTAAACTAATATAAGAGTGTTTAAATCACTAAAGTAGTAATCTAAACGCTCTTATATTAGTTTACGGAGGGAGTACTACATACCAAGATAGTGTATCACATGTTTATTTTTGTAGTAGTGAACAATGCATTTTTGTTTTCTATTACACAAATGAAACAAATATTGTTCATTCATAGTATTTCCATCCAAATACAACTTTGAACAGTTCAAACTACTTTATCCTGGTTTGGCTTAACTAGATGAATTATTGCGGCACCACGTAAAAACCAGATGCAACGGGGAAGTTAGGTGACTATTAGTAAGTCCATTTTCATGAGTTATCCGAAAGTATGGTCCTGATTCATGACATGATGATTATTACAACGCAATGTTAGTATAATTTTATGGGAAACAATAAAGATTCAATTTTTATATATAGATATGTGAGGTTTAGAAACGGATGTGAAATTAGTTATTTTGCTCATCTACACTACGCAACCACATGTAACATAGAATTTCATATCAAAACGGAAACGGTGATCGATGTTCAGCCGACCGATTGCTAGCCATCTGGCTTCCTTCTCAAATTTCTTCACCTCGTCCTTTCCCATGACCACATTCCCGAGTTCATCCCCATTAAGTCCAGATGTTTCAACAACTCTTCCAAGCTCTCCACCTTTGTCTTCACTGATGCAGCGTCACTACTTCACCAGAACGTAGCCAGGAACCTTCCTCGCTCCGGGAAACAAGGCAGGGGCAACGACAAAGAAAAAACTTTAGCCGGAGATTAGAACGCCGCCAGGTAAGGTAAACTCTAGCAGAGAGGGTGGGTTGCATGGTGGTGATCTCCTTCTTAACTGATGAATAGATTGTGTGCTTTGATGGAATGGATTCACAATGAAAAGGTCAACCAATCTCTTCGAATCTATGCAACTCATGGCGTAAATTGCACAAGATGATTTGAGCGTTATATAGTTCATTCGGGCATGTCCTGTCGGGCAGTGGCGGACCTAACCGACTGGGCCAGGGTGGGCCAGCAGTATTCGGTACATACACATTTTTTCTTTCTTTTATTTTTAGCTTTTCTCCTATGGTAGAAATGCTATTTTCAAATCTCAGGGTGGGCCATGGCCCACCCTGGCCACCCTCTACCTCCGCCACTGCTGCCGGGGGTGGTAGTGTTATTAGACGAACCGTGTAAGCCAAGTTGGGCTTGTAGGTGATAAAACAGCGAATTGGGCTGGGGCAACTAAGGCCTAAATGGGCTTCTAGCCCAAGAATAGGATTGGGAAAGATGGATGGACGACGGCTGCCGAACGGAACCATAGTCGGAACTGGACACGATATACAGTAGTTGGGAGTCGATGATTTCAGGAACCCTAACCAATGGGGTCATCTCTCTCTCTCTCTCTCTCTCTCTCTCTCTCTCTCTCTATTCGCTCTGGCGGCGGATTGGATCAACGATTCGAGGCCGACAGCACGAGCACGCGGCCGCCGCTTGGAATCGCCTCTCGCCGCCACGTAGAGTAATCGCCCTCGCCGCCGCCACCGGTAGCCAGCAAGGTCCATTCCTTCCTAACGAACCCCTTCTCTCCTTCATGCCGCTGTGTATATTCGCCACGTAGAGTTAATCACTTGTTTGGTAAGAACTTAATGGCTTACCAAAGAACTATTATTTTATTTTGGTAAGTTAACAAGACATGGGACAGTTGAGTCAATTTTAGGGAAAACCGGTGGAAGAAAAACGAAAGATGGAAGGGAAAAACAAAATTTAAGGTGGGAAAGGGCGCATATATAGAGCGGTTGGACGAAGGAACGAGTGAAATGGGAAACTGACGTTCTTTTTAAGTAGTACTAGGACAATGCCCGTGCGTTGCAACAGGATATAAATATTCTAGTACGTTAGCTTGTGATTTACATGTCAATAATAATGTGATTGTGTAAATAAATGTTCATCAAATTTTGACCATGAATTACCTTATATTTTGATTAGAAGTTTGGTAAGTAATTAAATTAAAGTGGAATTGGTTCAGTAGATAAGTAAATCAAGGTGATTGATTATCATATACATGGAAGTTGGACGAAGGGGTGGTGGGAAAAAGGTGAATGGCAACCTTACTTTCTTTTTAAGTAGTATATAGAGATAAATAAATAAATCACAACGATTTACCTATCATGTTAATGTTAAGAACTTATTTAGGAAGCTTTTGTGCATAATCACCATGATTACCTACCATCTTATTGTCACTCACTTGTTTGGTAAGAACTTGATGGATTACCAAAGAAATATTATTTTATTTTGGTAAGTTAATAAGGCGTGGGAGAGTTGAGTCAATTTTAGGAAAAATCGGTGGAAGAAAAACCAAAGATAGAAGAGAAAAGAAAGAGAAAAAGAGAAGTGAGGTTGGACGAATTAAAGAGTGGAATTGGAACCTTACATTTCGTAAGTAGTAGAGGTAACTCATCTATTTTTAGTGTGTACCATCATAATGTATAATCATAGTATTTCTTTTAGAAGAATATTATAATATTAGCTTTGGACAACATTTCTTCTCTGGTTGGCATGATACGATTATTACTGCTACAATTGCTATGATTGAATGTAAAAAGAACTGAACGCCGTTCCCGGGTGAACGACATCTTGCCCCTAATGAGGGTTTGGTTTTAATGACATTATGGTTAGAAGACTACCTATGTTTTACAATGCTTACCCAGTGCATATAAACATCCAGATGAACACATGTGAGTACACTATAGTACATATATAAAAAGGCATTAGAAACGGTCTCCGAAAATGGTTGTGCCCTAATAAATGAAACCACATGTAATGACTCACATGCATTATTATGTTTCAAAGGCGGTTCAAAAAAGAAATGCAACCGCTTGTAGGAATAGTTGGAGGCGGTTATAAAACCACATTCTGGCCTCTGGTTCATAAGCATTCAAGGCGGTCTTTTGATTTGTAACTACCTGCATGGGTCAAACATCCATCCTTTATATTTCCACTGCCTCCGATCCTCACACTATTTCTAACCCCCACATCTTAGATCTGGTGCCGCCAAGCCCAAGTGCTCATTGTGCTGTGTTGCCTTGGCCACGACGTATCGTGCACCCTTAGAGGAGTAAAAAAATAATACTACGAGTGGCGTGTGATCCCTATATTTACTCGACCTCACGGACACGGAGTAAAAACCAACTTCTCCTCTCCGCCTTGTTAAACATAATAGTGTACATGTTATTAGCGTGGCCTTGAGGCACACGGCGAGGTAGTTAGGAGGCTATCCTTTTTATGTTTATTTCTCTTATCTTCTAAAACCCTCCTGTAATATCTCTGGTGGTTAGCCTCGACGCTGCCATCTCCTGTACGGAACCCCCTCAATCAATATATATATCGCGGGTCTCCATGTATGGAGATTTGAGACGCTTCACAATTTCCACATGGTATACAGAGCAGGCCTCTTCCACGACATCTAGCTCATCTTCTCCATCCGTTCCCTTCCCAGAATCACCACGCTGCAATCATGTCCACCTCCTCCGCAGTCCCCTCCTCTGGCCTCAACTACAACACCTCAGAACCTCTCGGCCGGACGAACTATGTTCTCTGGCGAGCCCAAGCACGATCCCAGATATTGGGCGCCGGCTTGTTTGGCTACATAGATCAGACTATAGAGGAGCCTCCAAAAACAACCATCAGCAAAGATAAAGATGGCAAAGATCAGGTAGTTCCCAACCCTGCTCATAAACCTTGGCTTGTTCAAGATCAGCAAATAGTAGCATATCTTCTCCAAAACCTGTCAAAAGAGGTGCTCGTCCAAGTAGCCTCGCTTGAATCATCACATGCAATTTGGACCGCGCTAGCAAATATGTTTTCTGTGGTCTCTCTGTCTCGTGTCAATAACATCAGATCGGCCCTCACAAACGCCCAGAAGGGGTCACAGTCGGCCTCCACCTTCTTCGGGCAGATGCGTGCCCTCTCCGACGAGCTTGCGGCGGCAGGCAAACCGATCGGGGAGGACGAGCTTATCTCTTTCATCGTCGCCGGGCTTGATATGGAGTATCAGCCCATCATCTCTGCACTCGACGTCCGCACCGAGCCCATCACCGTCGATGCACTCTTCTCGATGGTGGCAAACTTTGATCAACGTGCTGAGATGTTCAGCAGCGCTGGTGGCTTCAAATCGTCAGCGAACGCCGCCTCCAGGGGTCGATCGAGTGGCGGCAGAGGCGGCTACCGCAACCAGAAGCAAGGTGGTCGCGGCGGCGGCTACTCTGGTGGTGGCGGCCAAAACCCTAGCAGCTGATATCCTGGCACGGGTAGCGGCGGCTACAACCACCATGGCGGCGGCGGCTACAACAACAATGGCAATGGCGGCGGCCAAGGCAGCGGCCATCGTGGCGGCGGCGGCGGGGGCTACTACAACAACAATGGCCCCCCACGCCACTACTACAACAACAACCAAGGGGGCCGCTTCATCGGGTATGAGGAGTACGAAAACAAATGCCAGATCTGCAAGAAAACTAACCATATTGCCAAAGAATGTAAATGGCGCTATGCAGAAGATAACTCCAGGAAAAGGCGTGTTGCAGCTGCGGCTGATGCTTCATACGGAGTTGATTCGAACTGGTATCTTGACTCCGGCTCGAATGAGAACATCACTTCCGAGCTTGAGAAGATGACCATCCATGATAAGTATCATGGCCAAGATCACGTCCACACCGCTGAAAACGGTCCAGGTATGATGATTAGTCATGTTGGAGAGTCTATTATTAAAACCCCACACCGTGATATTCTTGTAGATGATGCACTTCACATTCCAAATGCATCTAAAAATCTTTTGTCCGTACATCGCATTACTCTTGACAATGGTGTTTTCATCGAGTTTCATCCCTTCTTCTTTTTGATCAAGGATCAGGTCACGAGGAGGGTGCTTTATCACGGTAGATGTGTGCAAGGCCTCTACCCATTGATCCCCAAAATTTCCAAGTTCAATAAGCAAGCCTATGGAGTCTTCAAAGTGTCTTCAGAACGATGGCATAATCGTTTAGGCCACCCATCTTTTTCCATTGTTTATCAGATTCTTAGCAAAAATAAGCTCGCTTTTGTTGATGAGCATGATCGTGAAACTATTTGTGACTCTTGCCAAAGAGCAAAAAGTCACCAGTTACCATATCCTATATCTACAAGTGTGTCCACAAAACCTTTGCAACTTGTGTTTTCAGACGTTTGGGGACCGGCTCCCTCCTCTATTGGACGCCATACCTATTACGTGAGCTTCATTGATGATTTTAGCAAGTATACTTGGATATACCTCCTTAAAAAACGCTCCGATGTTTTCCAAGTTTTCCTCAACTTTCAAGCATTGGTAGAACGACAGTTTGATTGCAAAATACTTGCTATGCAGTCAGACTGGGGTGGTGAGTACGAAAAACTCAACTCCTTCTTCCAACGTATAGGAATCTCTCATCATGTTTCTTGCCCTCACGCTCACCAACAAAATGGTTCAGCAGAACGCAAGCATAGGCACATTGTTGATATTGGCCTTTCTCTTCTTGCTGCCGCATCTATGCCACTAAAGTTTTGAGATGAGGCGTTCCTCACAGCAGTACATCTTATAAATATTCTGCCTAGGCGTGTCATCAATCACGAAACACCCACCGAACGTCTCCTTCACACCAAACCCAACTATGCACACCTTCGCGTATTTGGTTGCGCATGTTGGCCAAACCTCTGTCCCTATAACAACAAAAAGCTCATGTTTCGTTCGACACAATGTGTGTTTATAGGGTATAGTGCACAACACAAAGGCGTCAAGTGTCTTGACGTAGCCACAGGGCGTGTGTATATCTCTCGAGATGTCGTCTTCGATGAAACAGTTTTTCCCTTTGCCAAACTCCACCCAAATGCCGGCGCATTGCTCCGCAAAGAAATCCTTCTCTTGCCCTCATCCCTATCCGGCATTGATCATGGGGGAGAAAATAATAGTACTAATCAACTTGCATCTAATCATCATATTATGCCTGAGATTACTATTGCAGAAATCAGTCCAAATGGTGAAAATTCGAGGCAAAACGGGCAAGATTTCATGTGTTTCCCAGCTGGAGACACGGACGCGCATCGAGAAGGATCTGCCTCGGGATCCCCACGACATGAGGCAGCATCCTCTCCGGGATCCGGGCGGACAGGACGGGCAGCACCTGGGCGCGCCTCGGGCCTCGAGCGTGCGAGCGGTCGCGAAAGCGACGTCGCTGCCCCGCACCAATCGGCAGATGACATGTGGCGGGAGGACACGCGCGCAGCCGGGCCTCGCTCGCCTGATTGGCCCGCACCGGATTCGTCGGGGCCCGCCACCTCCAACCGGCTGGACTCACCCGGGCCCGCCACCTCGCGTCGATCACGGTCACCAGCAGCAGCGACAGAATCCCCCTCGGGATTGCTACGGCCACGGTCGCCAGCAGCAGCGACAGAATCCCCCTCGGGATCTGGCGCGCCAGCGCCTGACGCAGATGGTGGATCTCCTGTGGCTCCGTCGCCTGTGGCTTCTCCTGAGGCGCCGTGCACAAGGCTACAGAAGGGAGTAACTACTCGTTTAAATTACAAAAATTTCTCTAAGATTGGTATGTCTTGTACAACTGGCGAGCCTAACAGTTTAGTAACAGCACTTGATGATCCAAGGTGGAAGGCAGCTATGGAAGATGAAATCATGGCATTGCGGAAAAATAAAACATGGCACCTGGTGCCCCCATGACCAGGCAGAAATCTGATTGACTGTAAGTGGGTCTACAGAATCAAGAAAAAATCTGATGGTACCATAGATGGATACAAGGCAAGACTTGTAGCAAAGGGATTCAAGCAAATGTATGGCATAGATTACGAGGATACCTTTAGTCCTGTTGTTAAAGCTGCAACAATCCGTCTTGTATTATCAAAGCTGTGTCCAGTGGTTGGAGTCTGAGACAGCTAGATGTCCAGAACGCGTTTCTCCATGGTGTTCTGGAAGAGGAAGTGTACATGAAACAACCTCCTGGGTTTGAGGATAAAAGTGCACCTTCATATGTCTGCAAGCTTGATAAAGCCCTGTATGGTTTGAAACAGGCACCCAGAGCATGGTATTCACAGTTAAGTATGAAACTTCAGTCACTTGGCTTTGTTCCATCAAGGTTTGACACATCTCTGTTCATTTATAACAAGCATAGAACGGCCATATTTGTTTTGATATATGTTGATGATATCATTGTCACTAGTTCTTCTGATGGAGCTGTGACAGCACTGCTTAAGGATTTAGGCTCTGAGTTTGCTCTCAAGGATTTGGGAGATCTGCATTTCTTCTTGGGTATTGAAGTCAAGAAACATAGTAATGGTATTCATCTATCTCAAGCCAAGTATGCCACTGAACTGCTAAGTAGGATTGGTATGCAGAATTGTAAATCTTCACCAACACCCTTGTCTAGTTCAGAACCCTTGTCCTTGATAGAAGGAGAACCATTGCACCAAGAGGACATCACTGGTTACAGAAGTCTAGTTGGTGGACTTCAGTACTTGACTCTTACTCGACCTGACATCTCTTTTGCAGTTAATAAGGTGTGTTAGTATCTTCATGCACCCACCACAACACACTGGACAGCTGCAAAACGAATTCTCAGGTATATAAGCAACACTATACACTTGGGTCTCACACTCAGCAAGTCACCTTCCACACTTGTTAGTGCATTCTCAGATGCAGACTGGGCTGGTTGCTTGGATGATAGAAGGTCAACAGGTGGCTTTGCCATTTTCTATGGATCTAACCTAATATCATGGTGTGCACGAAAGCAAGCCACTGTTTCCAGGTCAAGTACAGAAGCAGAATATAAAGCACTAGCAAATGCAACAGCAGAAATCATTTGGGTTCAATCCATGCTCAGAGAACTTGGAGTAATTCAGACTCATTCGCCGTATTTATGGTGTGATAATCTTGGTGCTACATACTTGTCTGCAAATCCAGTTTTCCATGCCAGAACGAAGCATATTGAAATAGATTTTCATTTTGTGAGAGAACGTGTTGCCAATAAACAGCTTGAGATCAGATTTATACCATCCAAAAATCAGCTTGCAGATGGGTTCACTAAAGCTTTCCCAGTCAAAAGCTTTGAAGATTTTAAACGTAATCTCAACTTGTCATAGTTGTGATTATGGGGGAGTGTTAAACATAATAGTGTACAGGTTATTAGCGTGGCCTTGAGGCACATGGCGAGGTAGTTAGGAGGCTATCCTTTTTATGTTTATCTCTCTTATCTCCTAAAACCCTCCTGTAATATCTCTGGTGGTTAGCCTCGACGCTGCCATCTCCTGTACCGAACCCCCTCAATCAATATATATATCACGGGTCTCCATGTATGGAGATTTCACATGCTTCACAATTTCCACACGCCTCTCCTTCGTCCAATCCCGCTGCTCAATCTATGCTGGTGAGTCCCCACCTCATGCACACCCACTCTGGTGCCCGTTCGCCGCTGATAATGGCTGGATCCCACCACCGCCGCTTCCCACCGCCATGAGCGGCACCGAGCCCGTGTCCACATCGGCTCTTCTTCCTCCCGTGGCGCCAACCCTTCTTCCCTGACCGCCCGCCCCTGCCACCGAGACAGTAATGGGCATGCGGTAGCGGAATTGGGGAACGTGGGTGGTTGAGATAACCGATCGACACACCAACAAGAAAATATGGATCAGATCATTCCATTTAGCCAAGCAGGCGGCACATGAGTACGACATCATGTCACGTCCACCTGCACGGCGCCACCATCCGCCGCAGCTTTCCTTTCGGGCGGGGGGTGGGGAGGGGGGAGGGGGCTACTGCGTACTACGGTTGGAGTCCATGGACCAGTGGGTGGTCTTCACACGGGAGAGGAGGGAAGACAAGGAGGCCCGAGAGCGCATCGCGACACAGCGAGCTGACAAGGACTGCATGGTGGAGCTCCGCTGTCACTACCCAGAGCAAGTCCACATGGAGCGCCAGTTGTACGAGTAATGCACGGCCGGGGCGGCGGAGGTCATCCATCTCTGCATCGACTCCGACGGCAATGGCGGCAATGACGGTCAACGCCCCGCAACTATGATCGGTGGGCACAGAGCTGATTGGAAGAGGCTAGAGGAAGAGACGGTTAGCGAGTAGTAAGTTTCGGTTAAGTTTAGTCTAAATTTCAGTTAAGTTCATTTAAATGTCTATGTAAAATATTCCGAATCAGCACCAACTTCGTATAAGTATGTGGTATGTACTTGTTTGAACCAAATTTGTGTTTGTGTGCGTCAAATTTGTGCTCGTGCCACTCAATTTTTTTACTCCGCTAAATATTGAGGATCCATTAGAAACTGACATATTTTAGAGGAGCAACTCAAAAATTTGGAGGATGGGTTAAAGTTGCTCTAAGACCGTATTTGATCAGGACAACTCCTGCTTCCACAGTTAAACTCACACGGTCACACCCATCTAAAAAAAGGGTTATGCATTAAAAAAAGGTTGAACTCACGTGTGCACATCTGTGTTGGAGCTGAAACGAGAAATGCAAACAGAGGCGCCGCTAAACACAGCTTCGGAGAGCTCGATGGCTCTGGCGACTAGCGAGGCCCCTGGCGACGCGGGAGCCGCAGCTGCCCTGCCGCCGCCCCTCCTCCCGTCCCCTCCCTCGAGCCCCGCCCCCTCACCAGCGTCCGCTGCCCCCGTCCCATCGCTGACCCCTCCCTCTGGCCCTCCGAGGGTGGTGTGGGCTGACATCGCCGAGGCCGAGGATGTCACCGCTGGTCGCCCCGTCGTGTGTCGGGACCGTGTTCCCCCCAAGGCCCCACCGCGGCAGCTGCCTGACCACGCCGGTGGCCCTACTCCTAGGGGTGGGAGTTCGGCCGCCCGTGGGTCGAGACGGCGCCGGCATCTCCCTCATGCCGCCTCTTTGCACGGGGGATGAAAGGTATGGCCTTTGGGTCAGGGATGCCCTCCCGGCGATGCCGCGCTGGCAGCTGGGGTGTTGCCGGCCGCGCTGACTGGGGCCCTGCTCTCGCCTCCTGGAAACCCTCGACCCCGGCCATGCCCTCCTCTGCTCCGGCCTGCCCGACTCCGGCGATCCCGCCCGAGCTCGCTCTGGTCCTCTCCCGACGTCCACCCTTTCGGCCCTTCTTCCCATCCCGTGGTCCCTCCAGGCCCCACCCTCCGGGTCGCATCCCCGCCACGCCTTCCCCTCGCCGTCCCCGTACGCCCCCGCCGGCGGCCACCGCGACGGTGCTCGGGGAAACCCTAGCTCCCCGCTTGGTCACCCCGGGGCACTCGTACCGGGTTGCGGTGCTCCTGGGTCGGCCTATGGGCCTGGCTGTAGGCCCCATCCCCAGGGCGGTGGACGCGGCTGCGGCCCAAGGGAGGCAGGCATCTGCGGCTGGGGTGGGCCGGCTCGGCAGGCCGGCTCCGCCCCGCACGGCCCAATCTCGTCCCCTGTCGGCCTCGGGCCCAAGCAGGCGATCTATCTGGCCCCCTGCAGGGTTCCCTCGCCCCCCGCTTCCCCCCTCCCCCCCCCCACCTGCGCCGCCAGCCTCCTGTCTCGCCCTGGTTACAGCCGTCCCGCCCCGACCCCTGCTCGCCGGCGCCGCCCTCCTCCCCTCGCCCCCCTCTCACCCCCCGCCGCCCATGACTCGGGAGTGGGGGGACGACGCGAGGCGCCCCAAGCGTTGGGCCGACGAGCGCCATGACCCGCGCCGCCCCTCCCCCGATGGCCACCGGCGCGAGGCCGACCTGCGGCAGCAGCTATCCTCCCGGCCGGCTCGACGCTCCCCGACGCGCGATTCCTGCCGCCCTTCCCCCCGCCCCTCGCGCCGCTCGCCGGCCCGCGACGACCGCCGCTCGCGCTCCCCGGCTCGCCGCTCCTCCCCTCGGGCGGAGTCGCGGGACCGTGGTCAGTCGCCGGTCGGGGAGACGCGGCCGTCCTCGCGGCAGCGGTCCCCCTCGCCGGACCGTCGTCGGGACCGGTCCCCCTCCCCGCCCCGCACTCTGCCCGTCGCCAACTCCAACAACACCCAGGCCACCCGTCGCTACCAGCCCCCCCACTCCCAGGCTGCGTTTCCGCCGTCTAACGGTGGTAATGGCAACCGGGGGCGCCAGGGTCCCAAGAAGAAGAAGAAGAAGAAGGGTCCTCCGCGTCCTGAGGCTGCCGCCTCCACCGCCACCGCGGTTCCTCCTCCGGGCACCAACGCCTCTTCTGACGGCCCGCCGTGTTTCAACTGCGGCCTGACCGGCCACTTCCAGGTGACTTGTCCCAACCCCCCGATGTGCTACCTGTGTAAGGATGCCAGGCAGCCCGCGATTCTTTGTCCGGATCGCCCGGTGACGGAGGAGATCATGATGTACGGCCACGGCATCGAGGACATGGCCTTCTTCCAGATCGAGGTGCCAGAGATCCCCTCTCCCTCCCCCTCGCTGATGGCGATTGTGACGGTCGTGGGCGAGGCCGTCGCCACCCCGGAGCTGATTGAGGCAGAGCTCAACCACTTGTGCAGATGCACGTGGGATTGGTAGGTGACCCCTACCGCTTCCAACGCCTTCTCGGTGATCTTCCCCGACGCTATGAGTATGGGATTCTGTACCCGCAACAACAACATCACCCTGGCCCTCAACGACATTGTGGTGAACATATCTGAGCCGCGGTGGGGTCCCAAGGCTGTAGCCGTCCTGGACACTGCGTGGCTCCTCATCACCGTCCTGCCAGATGTGGCCCGGTCTGAGCAAGTCATCCGCAGTATGTCCAAAATCCTAGGCAAGGTGGTGGTGGTTGACGAGCTCTCCTTACGCAAGGAGGAGGAGGTTCGGGTCAAGGTGAAGTGCCTGGACTCCTCCAAGCTCCACGTCACGATCCGGGTCTTCTTCAACGACGACGGCTACGGCCTCAAGATCTGCCCCGAGCCTCCGAACCACGTCGGCCGCCCCCGCTTCTCTGATGACGGCCACCTGAGGGGTGGCCCAGCTGATGCCGACGACTCCCACCACCGACGCTCGCGCCACTCCCACCTCGACGACCCAGGAGATGATGAGGACGGCTCGGAGCACTCCCGCTCCCCCTCCTGGGAGCCCTCCAACCCACCAGCGGGTCATGACGGTTCCGGGGCGGGGCGCACTCGAGTGTCGGCCGCTGACCTCGCGGTGGCCCTCCGCTTGGCCACTCCGCCGGTCATGCCCTCTCAGTCTCCGTCGGAGTTGGCCTGTGACATCTCCAGTGTGGGCCTACTCGTCGCCCCGCCATCGTCACCTTGCTCCCCCTGCGCCGTCTCCGCCCTTCGCTCCTCCCCGTCGGGGCCGGACCCACCGTCCCCCGCCGGCTCGGCCTCCCCGGTCTCCACAGGTGGAGGCGGGTGTGAGGTTCCCGTTGCACCTACCTCGTCTCCCCCACCAGCGGGGGTCGCGGCCGGTGCCACCCTGGAGCTCGCCGGACCGCCCGCCCCGCCGGTGCCCTCCGACATCCACCTCTCCTCGCCGACCTCCCTGTCCGCCTCGGTGGCTGTGGACGTCTCCTCGCTGGCCTCCGCGCACCCTCCTCCAACGGTGGCGTACGCCAGGCGACCCCGCTCCACCTCGACGCCGGTGATGTCCTCCCGCCACAGCGCCCGCTTCGATGCGGCGTGGCTGGCCGACTCTCCGGCGTCGTCCATCGCCGAGCGCGCGGAGCTCCGCGCGGCGGTCCGGAACCTCGAGTCAGGTGCGGACCCCGACCTCCCCAGTTCCTCCAGTTGCTCATTTTCCGCTCTTGAGGCTGCTCCGCTTGGCCACCTCGCCAAGGTGGCCAATGACTCGGCCATAGTTTTCTGAGGGGAGGTTGGTCCCCCCTTAGAACAGATCACGACCATTAGGGCCCGGGAGATTCTAGATGGCAAGCTGGCTAAGACCCGCGCCCGCCTGCTTCGACCTCCCGAGGGGACGACCATCACCCCCACGGGTCAGGCCCCTCCAGTGGCCGATGGGATAATCCATGGACACACCCGTTCGCGCACTGCAGCCCTCCGCGCTCAAAGCACTTCCCGTGTCCTGGGGTCAAGCGCCCCCCTGATGGGGGCTTAGATGCGGGCCCTTTTCTGGAACACCCGCGGCTTCGGCCATGATGGTCGTCGCCGCCAAGTCATTGAGTACATTCGTGACGAACACATTGACATCATTGCCATCCAGGAAACCTTGCGTACTGAGTTCGCCCTTCAGGAGCTTGAGCGCCTTAGCTCCCACCTCTTTGCTTGGTACTGGCTCCCTTCTAGTGGGACCTCAGGCCATTCTGGCGGCATCCTCTTAGGGGTAAAGGATGCCACCTTTGAGGTGGGTGGCATGGACCGGGGTGAATTCTTCGTTAGTATGGAGATCTTCGAGCGCGCCCTAAATTTCAAATGGGAGGTCATTATTGTATATGGACCGGCGGACCACCACCGCTCCCCGGCCTTCCTAACAGAGCTGCAGCTGAAGATCTCTAACTCCCTCCTCCCAGTTCTCGTGGGCGGAGACTTTAATCTCATCCGATCCCCGGATGAGAAGAATAATGATCGGATTAACTTCCCTCGGATGCAATTATTCAACGATTGGATCACGGAGTTGGGGCTCCGCGAACTTGATCGGAAGGGTGCCAGGTTCACCTGGACGAACCGGTAGATTGTCCCGACACAATCCGTTCTGGATCGTGTACTAGTTTCCCCTGAATGGGAATTACGCTGCCCCCTGGCATCGCTCCGGGCTGTCACCCGGATCGGGTCTGACCATGTTCCCCTCCTCCTCTCCACCGCCGACGAGCGGCCCCCCACCGCGCCGCGATTCCGGTTCGAGCCCTTCTGGCTCAATCAGGTCGGCTTCCGGGAGGCTGTCGTCGCTCGCTGGATTTTTGCCCGCTCTGCTCCCCATCGCTCCATGTCCGCTGTTGACTCGTGGCACTTCTGCGCCAAGCTAGCCTGCCAATTTATGAAGGGTTGGGGGCCAACCTTGGCCGGGATCTTAGAGAGCGCAAAAAGGCCCTCCTGCTGGCTATCTAAGCCCTGGACGCCCGCGCCGACTCGACCGGGATCTCCCCTGATGAGTGGATGCTGCGAGACGACCTGGAAGACCAGCTCTCCGTCATTTACACTGATGAAGAGGCCTACTGGCGCCTGCGTGGCACCCAGAGGTGGGTACTTCGGGGAGATGCCAACACCGCCTACTTTCAGGCGGTGGCGAATGGTCGGCGTCGTCACAATTCCATCCATTGCCTATGGGATGGAGCCACGCCTATCGTTGTCCCCTCGGCCATCCGTACCCACGTAGAAGGCTTCTATAAAGCCCTATTTACCCCCACCCCACAGGGTGGGGCTAGTCTCGCCCCCGACATTTGGTCGGGTGCGCAATTGGTCTCGGCGGAGGCCAACGCGGCATTAGTGGCCCCTTTTGACGAGGACGAGGTCCTCGCAGCCATTAAGGGGATGAACCCCTCCTCGGCCCCGGGTCTGGATGGCCTGCCCATGATGTTCTTTAAGACGTTCTGGCCTACCATCAAGCCGGAGGTCATGGCTCTGTTCGAAGAATTTTATTCAGGCTCCATGGACCTTGGGCGCCTCAATTATGGGATTGTGACCTTCATCCCCAAGGTCCCGACACTACTAGGGAAAACCTTATACACAGAATCTTAGCAGCAACACGGCATAAAAACAGGCGCTGCTGCTAAGTAGTAGCAGCGCGGCTAGGGAAAGCTCGCTACTGGTGCAAACTTAGCAGTAGCGCGTGATGCTTAAACCGCGCTGCTACAAAAATCCATCGACAGTACACAACGACATAAGTTTACCAGTAGCGCGGTGCCAGGGAGCGCGCTGCTGCTAGTGCCATGGTAGCAGCGCGCTTTTTTGTCACCTCGCTGCTGCTAATTTTGAAAATGTGCACAGGGTTGGCCCGTTTAGCAGTAGCGCGTGACAGGAAAGCGCGCTGTTGCTACGCTCTTAGCAGCAGCGCGCTTTCTCTCCCGCGCTACTGCTAAGACGCAGGACCCACCACCTTTTCCACCTCCCCCTCCCATCTCCTCTCCTTCCTTTCCCCTACCCTCCCACATCCTCCCTCTCTCACTCTTCTTCTTCCTCAATACTTCTCCCCCCATTACTCTCTCTCTTCTACCTACCTTTCTCTCTCTTCATTACTCCTAGATATAACTACACCACCTCCATTAATTCATCTCCTTTCTCTCCCCCCCCCCCTCCACTAGTTGAAGTTGTCTCCTCCCAAATTGGCTAGCTAGGTAGATGTAGCATTTAGTTAAGTGACCTATTTGCCCCCTAACTAGATCTTTCTTTGTCAAGAAGAGCTTTGTGCACTTTTGACCTCCCTACATCATCATCTCCACCGTGTGCTCGATCTCGAGATAGAGGTGTGATTAATATTTCATGATTTTGCAAAATGGAAATATGTTTATGCATGTGTGTGTGATATTTTTATGGAAATTGTGTGTGTGGCATGAGTTGACGCCAAATTGTGCATTTGAGTTGCCTATGTTTTGCCGAAATGTCGATTTATTTCCGTTTCAGCGAATTCCGGACAAACTCTAGATCTATATATGTCCTACTTTTAAGGAAGGTCATGCCGAATTTTTGTATGACTTTGATGAATGCACGCATTTTTATAATCAATTTGTTTATTATTACCGTGCAGAGTTCATTGATGGTCAGTGGAACGATGGTGGATAGGTGGTTGCGGTCGGCGGTGCAGGACATGAAGGAAAATAACCTGATAGAGGTTTTATGTCCGTGTCGAAAATGCAAAGGAACAGTTTGGCTTGACCCCCATGTCGATGGTCGTGTCGAAGCGCACCTGCTCATAACTGGTTTCATGGATGGCTATACTCGGTGGATAACTGAAGATGAGGATGACGATGTTGAGGATGCCGACGGGGCAGGCAATGATGACACGGGGCAAGACGAAGAGATGATCGATAATGGCGGCGGGGAAGAGGCCGGACATGGCGGCGAAGAAGGGGCCGGACATGGCGGCGGAGAGAACGACATGGACTCCACGCAGCAGAGTTCGTCGGTACTAAGTTCAATCGTGCGGGACCCTCATGTTCAAGCATTGCTTCGCAAGGAGACGAGTACTGAGAGAGCTGCTTCTAGAGAGGAGGCTAAGCTGGAGCAACTGGTCGTAGACTCGACCACTCCATTGTATGATGATTGCAATCCTGAGGTGACTCGCTTGAGTTTCACGCTCCAAGTGCTGAAGACGAAGGCTAAAAACAAATGGACCGACACTAGCCTCGATGAGCATCTCAAGTACCTAAAGGATGTTCTTCCCAAGGGTAATCTATGTCCTAGTAGACCCTCTTGATCTGCCACACGTTAGATACCATGCATGCATCAACGATTGCATAATTTATCGGAAGGAGCACGCAGAAAAAACAAGTTGCCCGGTGTGCAATGCTTCTCGATACAAGAAGGTCGGGAAGAAATGTCCCCAGAAAGTGGTATGGTACTTACCGATCACTCCCCGTCTCCAGAGGTATTTTGTAGATCCCAAGGAAGCAAAGCTAATGCGCTGGCATGCGGAGAGGAAGAAGCCCGACGATGGAGATGATCCGAAGCTAAGACACGTCAAGGATGGAAGCCAGTGGAGAGCGTTGAACAACTTCTATCGGTATTTTAAATGTGATGCAAGGAACATCGTGCTCGGTGCATGTACCGATGGCATGAATCTGTTTGGCAACCAGAGCACCAACCATAGCACATGGCCCGTGTTTGTATGGATGTACAACCTCCCCCCTGGTTGTGCATGAAAACGAAGTACATTCACATGAGCATGCTTATTCAAGGACCGAAACAACCAGGAAATAATATTAATTTGTATCTGGGGCTACTTCAGGAGGAGTTAGACACGTTATGGAAAACACCGGCCAAGACATGGGACACCAGCAAAGGCGAGTATTTCAACATGAGAGCCGCGCTGATCACGACAATGCACGACTATCTTGGTTACGAATATGTGGCAGGCCAGGTGTGCCATGGATATTGCGGATGCACGCGGTGCATGGATGATACGACGTCTCAGCAGCTAACGTCAAGGAAAGATGGCGGGTCTGGGAAAATCGTGTACATGGGGCATCGAAGATGGCTCAAACAGGACGACCCGTGGAGAAACCGTGGAGATCTATTCAATGGTCACGCTGAGCATCGAGGACCTCCACGTAAGCGGAGCGGTGCCGAAATCGATGAGCTGTTGAAAAACTGGAAGGAGTGCCCCACGCCGAGAAAGACGATGAGAAAGGCGCCGGAGCCGCTGCTGAAGGTATGGAAGACGAGGTCTGTGTTCTGGGACTTGGAGTACTGGCACAAACTCGATACACCTCATTGCCTTGATCAAATGCATATATGTAAGAATGTCCTTGAGAGCTTGCTCGCAACACTGATGAACATGCCGGATAAGACCAAGGATGGGCCGAAGGCAAGAAAAGACTTGCAAGATTTGGAAATCAGGGAAGATCTGCACATGCCGCCACGTAAAATGTCAGATGAGATAGAGACGGAGACAGAGGCACGGGAGAAGAAGGGCAAGAAAATAAAGAATGAGGATTATTGCCCCCCTTCTTGCTTCACCTTAAGTCAGGCTGAGATCAATCAATTCTTTAAGTGCCTTACCGGAGTCAAAGTTAGTTCCAGTTACTGTGGCAAGATAAGTAGATATCTAGACACGGACAAGAAAAGGTTTAGCGGGATGAAGTCTCATGACTGTCATGTGATGATGACGCAGATATTACCTGTTGCCCTTATAGGGATAATGGACAAGCACGTCCATGACACGCTTATTGGTCTCTGCAACTTTTTCGACGTCATCTCTCGAAAGTCGATCAGTGTGAAGCAGCTCCGAAGGCTACAGGAAGAGATCATTGTGATACTGAATGAGCTTGAGATGTACTTCCCGCCCGCGTTCTTTGACGTGATGGTGCATCTGTGTGTCCATATTGTGGATGACATAATAGACCTGGGGCCGTCATTCCTGCACAACATGATGCCGTTTGAGAGGATGAATGGGATCATCAAAGGATTCGTTCGTAACATGTCCCGTCCGGATGGAAGCATCGTCCAGGGCTATTTGACACAAGAGTGCATCTCTTTCTGTGAGAATTTTCTATATGGCGCAGACCAGCCGCCTGGTGTTAGTGTTGGTTTGCCCATTAACAAGCACGATGGGAGGCTCGAAGGAGAAGGTCACTGCAACGGTCGCAGGGAACTGCACGTGGCATACTCAGATCGATGCAACGATTTTGACAGAGCAAACTTGGTAGTGCTACAACACCTAGACGAGGTAGATCCTTTCGTGGCACTGCACAAAGAAATTATCGCAAAGAAGTATCGTGACCGGGGGGTATGCAGGACGGACGCCGAAGTTACTAGAGAGCACAACTCCACTTTCCTGCATTGGTTCAAAGAGCATATTATTGCTAATCCCCCGGAGGAGGGCTCTAAGGACGGATTGCTCATATACGCCTTAGCACATGGCCCCTCGCCCAACCTCGTAACCTATCAGGCATATGATATCAACGGATACACGTTCTACACTGAGGCCAAAGATATGGATAGTGATGAATATCAGAACTCAGGGGTGACGATGGAATGCATGACCAGCAGCGACAACGGCGCAACTGAACAATTTTATGGAAGGGTCGAGGAGATCTGGGAGCTTGGCTACTCTGGACTGCACAACACGACGATGTTCCGTGTCAGATGGGCTAAGAATGTCGAAAGAGAAAGCCGGATTTTCACTACCATGACTATACCCGACGCCAAGAGCGCTACCGTGAATGCTATCGCAAAAAACGAGCCATGGGTACATGCTAAGCACGTGACACAATGCTTCTTCATAACCGACCCATGCAATCCCACTCGTGTTGTCATGAGGAAAGGCAAAAGAAACATCATTGGAATGGATGGAGTCGCCAACGAGGAAGACTATGATCAGTACGGCAACCCAATGAGGGAAGATGACGATGATGATGAAGTATACGTCAAAAGAAGAATCAATACTACATTACCAAAGAAAAATCGTACTCCATGGAAAAGGAAAAGTCACAATGAGGGGCTCAATTATTCTTCGACGAACAAGAAGGGAAAGAAGCTGACTCAAAAACGAAAACGTCAGCGCTAAGGAATCGGTCAAATGATGTAATATATATATATATATATATATATATATATATATGTTCCTATTTTGTATACACACTTAATTAGCCATTATTATGCATGGGTCCAATGATGTAATATATATATATATATATATATATATATATATATATATATATATATGTTTCTATTTTGTATACACACTTAGCCATTATTATGCAAGGGTCCAATGATGTAATATATATGTTCCTATTATGCCGAGGAAAAGAAAAAAGGGAAACTGGTTATAGCAGCAGCGCTTTAGTGAAAAGGAGCTACAGCTAGTCAAGGTAGCAGTAGCGGTTTCTGCAGAAAATCGCTACAGCTAGTCAAGGTAGTAGTAGCGCGTTTCGTGTAAACGCGCTACTGCTACGTCCACTTAACCCAAAATTCTCCCTCTCCCTGCTTCATCCCGCCTCTTTTCCCCCAAATCCCCACTCTCTCTTCCCCGGCCCCGTCGCACCGCCGCGCCCACCCCGACCTCGGCGCGCTCGCCCCCAACCCCGGCGCGCTCGCCCCCGACCCCGCCGCCCCCGACCCTGCCGCGCCCGACCCCGGCGCGCTCGCCCCCAACCCCGCCGCCCCCGACCTAGGCGCGCTCGCCCCCGGCGCCGGCGCTCGCCCCCGACCCGTCGGCCCTCGCCTCCCTCCTCTGCTTCCTCCCCTCCCAACCTCGGCCGTTGTCGGGCCTGCCTCCTCGCCCTGCACCCTCTGTAAACCACCCCCCCCCCTCTCTCTCTCTTTGCTAGCTAGGGTTAATTTACTTAGGTTTTAGTTATGTTAATTAGGTTATCTATTTAGTTATGAATTTAGATAGGTTTCAAAATTTGCTGAATTTATATGCAAATTTGAACTGGACATGTGATATGTGGATATGTCATGTTTTGGACATGTCATGTTTTGGTAAATGATCCGAGTTGCCTATGTTACGCCGGAATGTTGATTCATTTCCGTTCCGGTGAATTTCAGGCGCTCGATATGTCCATTTTTTAGCAAAGGTCATGCCAAAATTTCCCGTGAATAAAGGCATGATTTGTGCTACATAGTTGGCATATCGAGTGCTGGCACATAGATTTCTTTTTATCTCATTTCTCGTTTATTCAAACTTTTAGAAATAAATGAGGACACTTAATCATAGGAAACATGTCGAACAATGAAGAAACTGGGCCTTCTGACCAAGATGCAGACGAGATGGATTATGAGGGTGAACAAGACTACCTCGACTTTTTGACTGCTAAGCAAGGTTTGCAGGTCCGCCTCGATGATGGTACTAACGCCGACACCGACACCGACGGTGCCGGCACCGATGGCGGCGCCGAGACCGGTGGGGAAGGTACCGCCGGGGAAGATACCGGCGCCGATGCCGGTACCGAAAAGAGGCATAAGAAGCAGAGTATATGAAAACCTAACAAACTAGGGATTGGACGACTTGTGATCACAAAGATGGCACCTGGCAAGTTTGAGCCGTTAGAGCCGGAAGAACCTCGCAAGTGCTATGGGAACCAAGTAGGATGCATCCTACGGGAATGCGCGAGCATCAATGACGATGACTTCAGGAGTAAAGAACATTTGACGCAGTTGCTCCTAACGAAGTTGTACAAGAGATTCAAGTTCCCCGATCGGGATGATAACATAGAACAACCGTGGGATCATCCAAAGATGAAAAAGATTAACAATCACGCCATGGGCATGTTCAGCAATGATTTGGCCTCCAGGAAATCGAGGGTGAAATGAGCTATTGAGACTGAGGAACCCCTGTCCAAGATTCTGGAGGAAAATCCGACACTTACGGAAGAGGAGTTTGAAAAGTTCAAGGACACTTGCGCTACCGAGGATGCCAAGGCTAAGGCTACGAAATTCAAGAGCCTTCAGCAAAGGAACACGGGGAAGCATCGCCTCGGAAGCCGTGGCTACCTCGGTAAAAGGCCCATATGGGATAAGGAGGACGTGGAACGTGAAGCCGCGGGTCTCCCAGACCCCTTCGCGAAGTTCACCAACCCCTTGGAGCATGACTTCATCAGGGCCCGCTACAAGTGGGACAAGGAGAAAAAGGTTTTTTACACGGACAAGATCACGAGGAAATTGATTAGACTACTGGAGAAGCAAGACCAGCTTGCAGTCGAAAACCCTACTTCTCCGATGAGGCCCAAGTGGGACACCCCTCTCAACCGGGCCTTGAACGAACTTAAGGGACTCCCTTTGGGCCAGCGGCCGCAATATGGTCGTGTTCAAGGCGCTGGAGATGGCGCCACGTGGAAGGTGTTTTACAACAAGGGCCCGGAGGCCAAGAAGCAGAAAAAGAAGTTTAGTCAGGCGGACATCGACGCGAAGGTGAAGCTTGCGGTCGAGAAAAAAGCTGCTGAGGACGCGAAAAAAGCAGTCGAGGACAAATATGAGTTGCTACAGCAGGCAGTCAATGCAGCTGTAACTGCCTGCAGAAATGATTTTGCTACTAACTGGGTTCCAGTTATCATCAACTGGACGAAGGAAAATCCAGACAAGACGGTACATGATTTCCTGTTGCCCAGTTTCGTTGGGAGCAACTCCATGAACAACAATACCATCGCACCATCACTTGCTCACGCAACTGGGCTTCCTCTCGCAGCCGCTCCCGCTCATAGCAGCCCGTCCTCAGTCTTTGGCGCGCTTGGTGAGCCTTCGTCTTTGGTTGAGCTCGACATCGTCACGGTAATTACATGTCGCACCAACATATATATATATATATATATATATATATATATATATATATATATATAATATTCCATTTTTGTTGCCTTTCGGATGTTTTACGTGACAGACATATGTGTTTGCAGGCAAAAGAAACCCCGTGCACCATACTCTACATGATCAAAGGCCAGAAGGTGGACGTGGGAAAGGGGATGATAATGGACCCCTTGCAACCCACGTTCCACAACCAGCCGATCCCTGCTGGGCACTTCAGGGTTAGCTTGTCCAGTGTGAAATCGGGGCACGAGGATTTGCCTCCTCCAGTATAGCATGTGGGAGCGGACGACGACACCCTGTCGCGGATTGGAAGCTGCAAGGGTTGGGTGCTGCTATGGCCGAAGAATCTTATTCGTCTGGAGCCGACCGAGAGCACACCAATAACCACACATCAACAAGCATGTGCGTAGACCACCACCCCGCCTACGCAATTACCAGCTCCTGTAGTGCCGGGTGAGAGCGGCGGACGACATGATGAAGGGGGTGCAATAGTGCTGGCTGATGTAATTTGTCCTGTAGAACAGAGAATGGATGATGATGTTGGAAATATGCCCTAGAGGCAATAATAAAAGGATTATTATTATATTTCCTTGTTCATGATAATTGTCTTTTATTCATGCTATAATTGTGTTATCCGAAAATCATAATACATGTGTGAATACATAGACACCAACATGTCCCTAGTAAGCCTCTAGTTGACTAGCTCGTTGATCAACAGATAGTCATGGTTTCCTGACTATGGACATTGGATGTCATTGATAACGAGATCACATCATTAGGAGAATGATGTGATGGACAAGACCCAATCCTAAACATAGCACAAGATCGTATAGTTCGTTTGCTAGAGTTTTTCCAATGTCAAGTATCTTTTCCTTAGACCATGAGATCGTGTAACTCCCGGATACCGTAGGAGTGCTTTGGGTGTACCAAACGTCACAACGTAACTGGGTGACTATAAAGGTATACTACGGGTATCTCCGAAAGTATCTGTTGGGTTGACACGGATCAAGACTGGGATTTTTCACTCCGTATGACGGAGAGGTATCTCTGGGCCCACTCGGTAATGCATCATCATAATGAGCTCAAAGTGACCAAGTGTCTGGTCACGGGATCATGCATTACGGTACGAGTAAAGTGACTTGCCGGTAACGAGATTGAACGAGGTATTGGGATACCGACGATCGAATCTCGGGCAAGTAACATACCGATTGACAAAGGGAATTGTATACGGGGTTGCTTGAATCCTCGACATCGTGGTTTATCCGATGAGATCATCGAGGAGCATGTGGGAGCCAACATGGGTATCCAGATCCCGCTGTTGGTTATTGACCGGAGAGTCGTCTCGGTCATGTCTACATGTCTCCCGAACCCGTAGGGTCTACACACTTAAGGTTCGGTGACGCTAGGGTTGTATGGATATGAGTATGCAGTAATCCGAAAGTTGTTCGGAGTCCCGGATGAGATCCTGGACGTCACGAAGAGTTCCGGAATGGTCCGGAGGTGACGAATTATATATAGGAAGTGCAGTTTCGGCCATCGGGAGAGTTTCGGGGTCAACGGTATTGTACCGGGACCACCGGAAGGGTCCCGGGGGTCCACCGGGTGGGGCCACCCATCCCGGAGGGCCCCATGGGCTGAAGTGGGGAGGGAACCAGCCCATAGTGGGCTGGTGCGCCCCCCTTGGGCCCCCCATGCGCCTAGTGTTGGGAACCCTAGGGGAGGGGGCGCCTCCACTTGCCTTGGGGGGCACTCCTCCCCCTTGGCCGCCGCCCCCCCTAGGAGATCCCGTCTCCTAGGGCCGGCGCACCCCCCTAGGGCGCCTATATAAAGGGGGGAGGGAGGGCAGCCGCACCCTGAAGTCTTGGCGCCTCCCTCTCCCCTGCTACACCTCTCCCTCTCGCAGAAGAACGGCGAAGCCCTGCTGCGGTGACTGCTGCATCCACCACCACGCCATCGTGCTGCTGGATCTTCATCAACCTCTCCTTCCCCCTTGCTGGATCAAGAAGGAGGAGACGTCACGCTGACCGTACGTGTGTTGAACACGGAGGTGCCGTCCGTTCGGCGCTAGGATCTCCGGTGATTTGGATCACGACGAGTACGACTCCCTCATCCCCGTTCTTTGAACGCTTCCGCTCGCGATCTACAAAGGTATGTAGATGCATCCGATCACTCGTTGCTAGATGAACTCATATATGGATCTTGGTGAAAACGTAGGAATTTTTTTGTTTTCTGCAATGTTCCCCAACAGTGGCATCATGAGCTAGGTCTATGCGTAGTTCTCATTGCACAAGTAGAACACAATTTTTTGTGGGCATAGATGTTGTCAACTTTCTTGCCGCTACTAGTCTTATTTTGCTTCAGCGGTATTGTGGGATGAAGCGGCCCGGACCAACCTTGCACGTACGCTTACGTGAGACCGGTTCCACCGACTGACATGCACTAGTTGCATAAGGTGGCTGGCGGGTGTCTGTCTCTCCCACTTTAGTTGGAGCGGATTCGATGAAAAGGGTCCTTATGAAGGGTAAATATAAGTTGACAAATCACGTTGTGGCTTTAACGTAGGTAAGAAAACATGTTCTTGCTAGAACCCTCTTGCAGCCACGTAAAACTTGCAACAACAATTAGAGGACGTCTAACTTGTTTTTGCAGCAAGTGTTTTGTGATGTGATATGGCCAAAGTTGTGATGAATGATGAATGATATATGTGATGTATGAGATCATGTTCTTGTAATAGGAATCACGACTTGCATGTCGATGAGTATGACAACCGGCAGGAGCCATAGGAGTTGTCTTTATTTTTTGTATGACCTGCGTGTCATTGAGAAACGCCATGTAAATTACTTTACTTTATTGCTAAACGTGTTAGCCATAGTAGTAGAAGTAATAGTTGGCGAGCAACTTCATGGAGACACGATGATGGAGATCATGATGATGGAGATCATGGTGTCATGCCGGTGACAAGATGATCATGGAGCCCCAAGATGGAGATCAAAGGAAGCTATATGATACTGGCCATATCATGTCACTATTATTTGATTGCATGTGATGTTTATCATGTTTTTGCATCTTGTTTACTTAGAACGACGGTAGTAAATAAGATGATCCCTCATAATAATTTCAAGAAAGTGTTTCCCCCTAACTGTGCACCGTTGCGACAGTTCGTTGTTTCGAAGCACCACGTGATGATCGGGTGTGATAGATTCCAACGTTCACATACAACGGGTGTAAGACAGATTTACACATGCAAACACTTAGGTTGACTTGACGAGCCTAGCATGTACAGACATGGCCTCGGAACACAGAAGACCGAAAGGTCGAGCATGAGTCGTATAGAAGATACGATCAACATGAAGATGTTCACCGATGTTGACTAGTCCGTCTCACGTGATGATCGGACACGGCCTAGTCAACTCGGATCATGTTATAGTTAGATGACTGGAGGCATGTCTATCTAAGTGGGAGTTCATTGAATAATTTGATTAGATGAACTTAATTATCATGAATTAGTCTAAAATCTTTACAACATGCATTGTAGATCGAATGGCCAACGTTGTCCTCAACTTCAACGCGTTCCTAGAGAAAACCAAGCTGAAAGACGATGGCAGCAACTATACGGACTGGGTCCGGAACCTGAGGATCATCCTCATAGCTGCCAAGAAAGATTATGTCCTACAAGAACCGCTAGGTGAAGCACCTGCTCTCCCTGCAGAACAAGACGTTATGAACGCTTGGCAGACACGTACCGATGATTACTCCCTCGATCAGTGCGGCATGCTTTACAGCTTAGAACCGGGGCTCCAAAAGCGTTTTGAGAGACACGGAGCATATGAGATGTTCGAAGAGCTGAAAATGGTTTTTCAAGCTCATGCCCGGGTCGAGAGATATGAAGTCTCCGACAAGTTCTTCAGCTGTAAGATGGAGGAAAACAGTTCTGTCAGTGAGCACATACTCACTATGTCTGGGTTACATAACCGCTTGACTCAGCTGGGAGTTAATCTCCCAGATGACGCGGTCATTGACAGAATCCTTCAGTCGCTTCCACCGAGCTACAAGAGCTTTGTGATGAACTTCAATATGCAGGGGATGGAAAAGACCATTCCTGAAGTATTTGCAATGCTGAAATCAGCAGAGGTAGAAGTCAAAAAGGAACATCAAGTGTTGATGGTGAATAAAACCACTAAGTTCAAGAAAGGCAAGGGTAAGAAGAACTTCAAGAAGGACGGCAAGGGAGTTGCCGCGCCCGGTAAGCAAGCTGCCGGGAAGAAGCCAAAGAATGGACCCAAGCCCGAGACTGAGTGCTTTTATTGCAAGGGAAGTGGTCACTGGAAGCGGAACTGCCCCAAATACTTAGCGGACAAGAAGGCCGGCATCACGAAAGGTATATGTGATATACATGTAATTGATGTGTACCTTACCAGTACTCGTAGTAGCTCCTGGGTATTTGATACCGGTGCAGTTGCTCACATTTGTAACTCAAAGCAGGAGCTGCGGAATAAGCGGAGACTGGCGAAGGACGAGGTGACGATGCGCGTCGGGAATGGTTCCAAGGTCGATGTGATCGCCGTCGGCACGCTACCTCTACATTTACCTACGGGATTAGTTTTAAACCTCAATAATTGTTATTTAGTGCCAGCTTTGAGCATGAACATTGTATCAGGATCTCGTTTAATTCGAGATGGCTACTCATTTAAATCCGAGAATAATGGTTGTTCTATTTATATGAGAGATATGTTTTATGGTCATGCTCCGATGGTGAATGGTTTATTCTTAATGAATCTCGAGCGTAATGCTACACATATTCATAGTGTGAATACCAAAAGATGTAAGGTTGATAATGATAGTCCCACATACTTGTGGCACTGCCGCCTTGGTCACATAGGTGTCAAACGCATGAAGAAGCTCCATGCAGATGGACTTTTAGAGTCTCTTGATTACGAATCATTTGACACGTGCGAACCATGCCTCATGGGTAAAATGACCAAGACTCCATTCTCAGGAACAATGGAGCGAGCAACCAACTTATTGGAAATCATACATACTGATGTGTGCGGTCCAATGAGTGTTGAGGCTCGCGGTGGCTATCGTTATGTTCTCACCCTCACTGATGACTTGAGTAGATATGGGTATGTCTATTTAATGAAACACAAGTCTGAGACCTTTGAAAAGTTCAAGGAATTTCAGAGTGAGGTTGAGAATCAACGTGACAGGAAATCAAGTTCTTGCGATCAGATCGTGGGGGAGAATACTTGAGTCACGAATTTGGCACACACTTAAGAAAATGTGGAATAGTTTCACAACTCACGCCGCCTGGAACACCTCAGCGTAATGGTGTGTCCGAACATCGTAATCGCACTCTATTAGATATGGTGCGATCTATGATGTCTCTTACCGATTTACCGCTATCATTTTGGGGCTATGCTTTAGAGACTGCCGCATTCACTTTAAATAGGGCTCCGTCGAAATCCGTTGAGACGACACCGTATGAATTATGGTTTGGGAAGAAACCTAAGCTGTCGTTTCTAAAAGTTTGGGGATGCGATGCTTATGTCAAGAAACTTCAACCTGAAAAGCTCGAACCCAAGTCGGAAAAATGCGTCTTCATAGGATACCCTAAAGAAACTATTGGGTATACCTTCTACCTCAGATCCGAAGGCAAGATCTTTGTTGCCAAGAATGGATCCTTTCTAGAGAAGGAGTTTCTCTCGAAAGAAGTAAGTGGGAGGAAAGTAGAACTTGATGAAGTATTACCTCTTGAACCGGAAAGTGGCGCAACTCAGGAAAATGTTCCTGTGGTGCCTGCACCAATTAGAGAGGAAGTTAATGATGATGATCAAGATACTTCTGATCAAGCTCCTACTGAACTTCGAAGGTCCACAAGGACACGTTCCGCACCAGAGTGGTACGGCAACCCTGTCTTGGAAATCATGTTGTTAGACAACGGTGAACCTTCGAACTATGAAGAAGCGATGGCGGGCCCGGATTCCGACAAATGGCTGGAAGCCATGAAATCCGAGATAGGATCCATGTATGAAAACGAAGTATGGACTTTGACTGACTTGCCCGTTGAGCGGCGAGCCATAGAAAATAAATGGATCTTTAAGAAGAAGACAGACGCGGATGGTAATGTGACCATCTATAAAGCTCGGCTTGTCGCTAAGGGTTATCGACAAGTTCAAGGGGTTGACTACGATGAGACTTTCTCACCTGTAGCGAAGCTGAAGTCCGTCCGAATCATGTTAGCAATTGCCGCATTCTATGATTATGAGATATGGCAAATGGACGTCAAAACGGCATTCCTTAATGGTTTCCTTAAGGAAGAATTGTATATGATGCAGCCGGAAGGTTTTGTCGATCCTAAGAATGCTGACAAGGTGTGCAAGCTCCAACGCTCGATTTATGGGCTGGTGCAAGCATCTCGGAGTTGGAACATTCGCTTTGATGAGATGATCAAAGCGTTTGGGTTTATGCAGACTTATGGAGAAGCCTGCGTTTACAAGAAAGTGAGTGGGAGCTCTGTAGCATTTCTCATATTATATGTAGATGACATACTTTTGATGGGAAATGATATAGAGCTTTTGGACAGCATTAAGGCCTACTTGAATAAGAGTTTTTCAATGAAGGACCTTGGAGAAGCTGCTTATATATTAGGCATCAAGATCTATAGAGATAGATCAAGACGCCTCATAGGTCTTTCACAAAGCACATACCTTGATAAGATATTGAAGAAGTTCAATATGGATCAGTCTAAGAAGGGGTTCTTGCCTGTGTTGCAAGGTGTGAAATTGAGCTCAGCTCAATGTCCGACCACGGCAGAAGATATAGAAGAGATGAGTGTCATCCCCTATGCCTCAGCCATAGGGTCTATTATGTATGCCATGCTGTGTACCAGACCTGATGTAAACCTTGCCGTAAGTTTGGTAGGTAGGTACCAAAGTAATCCCGGCAAGGAACACTGGACAGCGGTCAAGAATATCCTGAAGTACCTGAAAAGGACTAAGGAAATGTTTCTCATTTATGGAGGTGACGAAGAGCTCGTCGTAAAGGGTTACGTCGACGCTAGCTTCGACACAGATCTGGATGACTCTAAGTCACAAACCGGATACGTGTATATTTTGAATGGTGGGGCAGTAAGCTGGTGCAGTTGCAAGCAGAGCGTCGTGGCGGGATCTACATGTGAAGCGGAGTACATGGCAGCCTCGGAGGCAGCGCATGAAGCAATTTGGGTGAAGGAGTTCATCACCGACCTAGGAGTCATACCCAATGCGTCGGGGCCGATCAAACTCTTCTGTGACAACACTGGAGCTATTGCACTTGCCAAGGAGCCCAGGTTTCACAAGAAGACCAGGCACATCAAGCGTCGCTTCAACTCCATTCGTGAAAATGTTCAAGATGGAGACATAGATATTTGTAAAGTACATACGGACCTGAATGTAGCAGATCCGTTGACTAAACCTCTCCCTAGAGCAAAACATGATCAACACCAGAATTCCATGGGTGTTCGATTCATCACAATGTAACTAGATTATTGACTCTAGTGCAAGTGGGAGACTGTTGGAAATATGCCCTAGAGGCAATAATAAAAGGATTATTATTATATTTCCTTGTTCATGATAATTGTCTTTTATTCATGCTATAATTGTGTTATCCGGAAATCGTAATACATGTGTGAATACATAGACACCAACATGTCCCTAGTAAGCCTCTAGTTGACTAGCTCGTTGATCAACAGATAGTCATGGTTTCCTGACTATGGACATTGGATGTCATTGATAACGAGATCACATCATTAGGAGAATGATGTGATGGACAAGACCCAATCCTAAACATAGCACAAGATCGTATAGTTCGTTTGCTAGAGTTTTTCCAATGTCAAGTATCTTTTCCTTAGACCATGAGATCGTGTAACTCCCGGATACCGTAGGAGTGCTTTGGGTGTACCAAACGTCACAACGTAACTGGGTGACTATAAAGGTATACTACGGGTATCTCCGAAAGTATCTGTTGGGTTGACACGGATCAAGACTGGGATTTGTCACTCCGTATGACGGAGAGGTATCTCTGGGCCCACTCGGTAATGCATCATCATAATGAGCTCAAAGTGACCAAGTGTCTGGTCACGGGATCATGCATTACGGTACGAGTAAAGTGACTTGCCGGTAACGAGATTGAACGAGGTATTGGGATACCGACGATCGAATCTCGGGCAAGTAACATACCGATTGACAAAGGGAATTGTATACGGGGTTGCTTGAATCCTCGACATCGTGGTTCATCCGATGAGATCATCGAGGAGCATGTGGGAGCCAACATGGGTATCCAGATCCCGCTGTTGGTTATTGACCGGAGAGTCGTCTCGGTCATGTCTACATGTCTCCCGAACCCGTAGGGTCTACACACTTAAGGTTCGGTGACGCTAGGGTTGTATGGATATGAGTATGCAGTAATCCGAAAGTTGTTCGGAGTCCCGGATGAGATCCCGGACGTCATGAAGAGTTCCGGAATGGTCCGGAGGTGAAGAATTATATATAGGAAGTGCAGTTTCGGCCATCGGGAGAGTTTCGGGGTCAACGATATTGTACCAGGACCACCGGAAGGGTCCCGGGGGTCCACCGGGTGGGGCCACCCATCCCGGAGGGCCCCATGGGCTGAAGTGGGGAGGGAACCAGCCCATAGTGGGCTGGTGCGCCCCCCCCTTGGGCCCCCCATGCGCCTAGGGTTGGGAACCCTAGGGGAGGGGGCGCCTCCACTTGCCTTGGGGGCACTCCTCCCCCTTGGCCGTCGCCCCCCTAGGAGATCCCATCTCCTAGGGCCGGCGCACCCCCTAGGGGGCCTATATAAAGGGGGGAGGGCAGCCGCACCCTGAAGTCTTGGCGCCTCCCTCTCCCCTGCTACACCTCTCCCTCTCGCAGAAGAACGGCGAAGCCCTGCTGCGGTGACTGCTGCATCCACCACCACGCCATCGTGCTGCTAGATCTTCATCAACCTCTCCTTCCCCCTTGCTGGATCAAGAAGGAGGAGACATCACGCTGACCGTACGTGTGTTGAACGCGGAGGTGCCGTCCGTTCGGTGCTAGGATCTCCGGTGATTTGGATCACGACGAGTACGACTCCCTCATCCCCGTTCTTTGAACGCTTCCGCTCGCGATCTACAAAGGTATGTAGATGCATCCGATCACTCGTTGCTAGATGAACTCATAGATGGATCTTGGTGAAAACGTAGGAATTTTTTTTGTTTTCTGCAACGTTCCCCAACAGATGAGACGGAGGTCGACCCTATGGATTTCCTCAATACAAACGTGTATGACTGTGACATAGAATTGATGAGTCAACCATATGATGAATCGGGCTATCAGCTTGCTAATGAGGATATGGATGATATGCCCGGGCAGGAAGGTCGTAGCAGGGATTGCAAAAAGTCTCTCTTCATGAAATCCTCACAGGACACGCCTGAAGATGCCGCCTCAACACAGGCTCAACTATCCCAGCGCGAGGGTCGTACAGTACTTAGCCCGGGAACACTGGGGCAGGGGTTAAGGAAGGGTCCAGAAGGTGTGCCCAAGAAAAAGGAGAGAAAGAGATCGGGGAAGATAGCTGCCTCCAAACAAGCCAGAGCACATAGCAGCCAAACGAAGCATTCTGAAGAGCGTGTACCCGTGAAAGGTGCGGCCATGTTCCATCTCACGGGCGAGCCGATGCTACCGCCGAAACCACTGGAGGCACTATCAGGGGATCTCAGGAGACTGCACGACCATGTGCTGTCGACTGAGAAAAGCCTACTAGCCTCAAAGGATCCAGGATATCCGACATGCGCGGCTCGTGTGCCTGAGGGGAAGTGCTACGTCGAGACACGGCCCACGGAGGTGTTCTTCCTGCGGTTTGACCATATCTTTGAGATGTTTCTGACAAGGCGGCTCGATTTTACAATCGTCCGCCTTTTTGTGCTACATATGAGCTCTGTCATGAACAGTGAAGAAGTCTCGCAAATCTGTGTGGCGGATCCGCACTACATGCACGAGTCTTTCTTGAGTCTCGGCGACTTTGAGCGTGAAACTGCTAGGGACTACCTCCAAAACTTCATGGTACAGAATAAGGACCAGGAAATTGTCCTCGTGCCTTATCATCCAAAGTAAGTCAGTTTCTAACAACCCTTTCATACATTTCAATCATTCCTTCTCTCTCTATGGGGAATAATTTGAGGTGTCTTTTCCCCGCAGCAACGGGCGCGCCGTCCTTATCGTTCTTTATCCGCAAGTCTCCCACACCGTGTATTTTGACCCTTCCAGAGACTACGAGAAAAAAGACTACACCCACATAATGAATATTCTAGATGATGCTCTCCAAGGCTTCAACTTTAGAGGTGGCCACATGCAGATCAGGAAACAAAGGAACAAGAAGATGGGTTTCGCGCATAAAACTAACTTCTCCTGCATCCAAGTCTCAAAACCAAGCAAGAAGGATGGATTGTACATCCTCCATCTCATGAATCAGTTCAACACAGATCACCAAAAGCTTCGCATGAGAAGCAGAAATGATGATCATATCCACAAGTGGCTAGAATCTCATGGAGAAGCGGATTATAAACTTAGAGATGACTTCTTTCGCATCCAAAGCGACATTGCGACGATCATCATGAAAGAAGTCGTCGATGAGAAGGGGATGTTCCACCACGGCCCTATATCGCGAGCTGACGTCCGAACTCGCATAGGCACGCAACGTCTAGACCTCACGCCGTTCAAGAAGCTAGGGTCCATCCTCGATGATATGGAAGGATGGAACTTCTAGTGATTTATGATGCCGATGATGATGATATGTGTCGGTTGAACTTGTATACTATTTGTAGTGATGCAACTTTGTGATGTCCACGATCCCTGCCGAACTTGCGTAACGCTACTTTGTTAGTTTGCGTACGATGACCTGCGTACCTCTAGTTAATTAATTTGCGTATTGTATGTTGCATCTAGTTGCTAACCCTTTCTTTTTCGGTGTTCTCTAGTATATTTTGTTGCATATATATGATTGTACATCCTCTTCATGAACATGCATCTCTAACAGGTACCTAGTTTCTTGATGGCGAGATGGAACTGCTATGTCGTGTACAAAGGGAAGGTTCCGGGGGTGTACAACGAGTGGCATTAGTGTCAGGCACAAGTGAATGGGTTCTCGGACGCCAGCCATAAAGGCTTCAAAAGCAGACAAGAAGGAGAAGCTAGTTACTTGAGGTTCACGCTAGCGCGAGAGAGGACTCGTAACCGCCATCTCATGTACTACATAGTTCGGCTCTCACTCATAGTGATAGCTCTTCTCGCGTATACCTTTGTTTAGATGGATGACGTTGTAGTTGCAAGTATTCGAGACTTGCATGTATCGCTATTTTCGAGATGATGACAAGATACCACTTTGTCTTGGATGATGATTATGACGAGACTATTTGTATGTATATGCTATGATTACATTTGTGGTCTCGCGGGCATTTGTATGTGTATCATGATGACATTTGTATGTGCTAAAGATTCTTCTATAAAGTCTGTTCAAATACAAAATAAATATGCCGAAAAAAACAAAAAACTACTAAAATTAGCAGTAGCGAGTGCAGAAAAGTTAGCAGCAGCGCGGTTGTAGCAGTAGCGCGCACAGGGGAAGCGCACTATAGCTATTAGCAGCAGCGAGGTTCCTTTAAGTGCGCTGCTGCAACACTTGTGTAGCAGTAGCGCGGGTGGACCAGCGCTACTGCTATACGTTAGCTGTAGCGCCTTATTGGTAGCGCGGGTACCTGCGCTGCTGATAGGCCTAAAACCCGCGCTGTTGCTAGACTTTTCCCTAGTAGTGCGGGCGCCTCGGATATTCGCCAGTTCCGCCCAATCACAGTGATTAATGTGATCTTTCGGATCTTGGCCAAAGGGTACGCCAATAGGGTGACCCTCCTAGCTGACACGATTACCCATCCGAACCAATCCGCCTTCATACAAGGCCGATTCATTCTCGATGGAGTGTTAGTTTTCCACGAGGTCCTCCACGAGGTCCGTCTAAAACGCCATCGAGCGGTCTTCCTAAAGCTAGACTTTCACAAAGCCTACGACACGGTACACTGGCCATTCCTGCGAGAAGTGTTGCTTCACAAGGGCTTCGACGATCGTTGGGTGACCCGCGTCATGCAGCTTGTCTCCTGTGGCCAGACCGCGGTGAACATCAACGGTGACATTGGGCCCTACTTCTCCACCCTTTGTGGGGTCCGTCAGGGTGACCCCTTCTCACCGTTCTTGTTCAACATGGTGGTCGATGCCATGGCATCCATCTTGGATAAGGCCAGGGCTGTTGGTCATATCAGCGGCTTAGTTCCCCACCTAGTCGGAGGGGGAGGGGTCTCCCTCCTTCAATATGCGGATGATACCATTATAATGGTTGAGGGATCCGCACTAGATATTACTAACCTGAAGTTCCTCCTCCTGTGCTTCCAACAAATGTCGGGCCTAACCATCAACTTCGATAAGAGCGAAGTGATGGTCCTCGGGTACCCCTTGGAGGAAGCACAGGCTATTGCTGACCGACTAAACTGTCGGCTGGGTTCTTTCCCCACGACCTATTTGGGGATCCCCATTAGTGATTCGCGCCTCACCGTGGCTGATCTTCGCCCCACGGTGACCCGTATGCAACATCGCGTTGAGCCTTGGAAAGGGCGCTGGCTGTCGAAGGCGGCTCGCGTGATCCTTATCAACTCTTCGCTTGCTAGCCTCCTTTGGTTCCTCATGAGCTTTTACAGCCTCCATGAAACCCTGCATCAAGAGATCGCCAAATACCAATCCAGATTCTACTGGGCTGGGGAGGGGGATAAGCAGAAGTACCACATGGTCAGCTGGCCAGATATATGCAAACCCAAGGACCAGGGCGGTCTTGGGATTTTGTCCTCCCGGCGCATGAACATTGCCCTCCTGACCCGTTGGCTTTGGCACATTGCCAATGGAGATGGAGGTCTCTGGCTTACTATAATCCAGAACAAATACCTGCGTGGACAACCTCTCGCATTTTGTCAGCGCTCAGGCGGCTCCCAGTTTTGGCAAGCCGTCGTCCAGCTGCTACCTGTTTTGCGCATTGGCACATCCATCTCGGTGGGTACTGGGTCCTCGGCCCTGTTCTGGCTTGATAGGTGGCTTGGCGACACCCCCCTAGCCGCTCGATTTCCAGTCCTCTTTGACATCATTGTTGACCCTCGGGTATCTGTAGAGACGGCCCTTATTGACTTAGGGCGCCTCGCTTTCCGCCGCCCCTGTGGCCCCCTTGAGGTTGCGGCTTGGGATGCCCTCCTCCAGGACATCGCCCTCCTCCCTATAGACGTTGTTGACTCCCCGGACGCCATCTCTTGGCGACTGGAACCCTCCGGCTGCTTCTCCACCAGATCCCTCTACGCGGCTATCACCCCATCGACGGCCCCGGAGCCCTTCAGTTTGATTTGGGACATCCGCCTGCCCCTGAAGATCAGGATCTTCCTGTGGCAATGGATCCGTGGCCGCCTCCCGTCCGGCGTTGAGGTCCTTAAACATCACGGACCTGGAGATGGGATGTGCCCCATGTGCGGCACGGTAGAGGATGCCAACCACATCTTCTTCTCGTGCTACACGGCACAGTTCCTTTGGTCCTGTTTCCGCGAAACGGTTGGGGGCCAGTGGTGCAACACTAACGTCCCTGACCTGCTTGCGGAAATTCAGGCCTCACCCCCTCGCTACAGGCATATTAGATGGCTTTGCGTGGGGATCCTTGCCTGGACGCTGTGGACTGTTCGCAATAAACTTGTCATACAGAAGGTGCCTCTTCGGCGTGCTACTGACTCCATCTTTAAATTGTGTGGGTACTTGCAGCTCTGGCGGCAGCTTAGCCGCCCACAGGACTGGGACGTCATCAGCATCCTCCTCGCCGACCTTCGATCGATGGCCTTCCGCTTGGCGCCCCCGCTTCCCCCGCCACCCCCGGAGCCCGACTAGATGTTGGGTCACTCCCGGCGCATGTGCCTTTTTGTTTTCTTTTAGGGGCTTGTTGAGCTGTGCCCTCAGCATTAACCCTCTCACTGCTTATTTGTCTGGAACTTGCGTGTGTGTGTTTGTGGTCTTGAATCTTGTTGGATGTTGGCTTGGGCTTTTGCTTTATATATAAAGCAGGGCGAGAGCCTTTTTCGGTAAAACACAGCTTCCCAAGTAGTACGAGGAGATCGCCAATTCACCATGTCCGGCTCCCCTGGCCGTCAGCACCCGCCAGGTCCTCCGTCCCGATCCACGGCGATCCATGACGGCGCAGCTCGCTGCTCACCCGCCTGCAAGTACGTACTCTCTCCAACGCATCTCGGATCCATGACGCCGTCGGGCGCTAAACTGAAAATTTTCATGATATCCTTCGTGACCGGGCGTTGCATCAGCAAAACTCTGAAGACATACTCAGAACAGAAGCTCCTCCATGTTGCAGATACTGAACCAGAGGCTTCACCAGCTGGAAAAAAACGGCGCAACCTGCCAACAGTTGTCTTTGAGGATCTCCCACAGGTATGTATGTCGCTCCTGGCAGCCAAGTATAAACAGGATCGAGCAGATCGACCCGCTTGCTTGTAATTTCTCAATGTAATGCCTGGTAAACTGTAACCATGTAGGCATGTCAGCATGTGTATGTTATGTTGGCATAAGAAATCAGGTTCCTGCACATGGTAATTAAATTGGCCAACAAAAGTTACATACACGGCTTCGTTCTCACATTAGAGTACACGATTAGATGTATTGGTTGACTATGTTCATCCATTAGTTGCACGTCTTGATACAAAGTACAATTCTACATGCACTAGTTTATTAACTATACTAATTCGATTCTGATTCTGTTGTATTGCCTATCTAACTGTTGAAACCTATCACACTTGGTTCCGCAGGACATTTTAGGCCATATACACTCCCTCTTGCTAGTGCAAGACGCTGCTCGTGCTGCCTGTGTGTCCAGTGGATTTCTTCATTCATGGAGAAGCTACTCCAAGCTCATACTCAACTGTCATACACTTGGGTTGACTGACATGAAATTAGAGGAAAGAGAAACATATTTCATTGACAAAGTTAACCAAATTCTTGAAAACCATCACAACAATGGGGTTCAGGTGGAGACACTTGAACTTGACTATGCCCCTTGCAGGAACTATATCAAGGCCTCTTGCCTAGACAGGTGGCTCCAAATCACAGTTAAGTCAGGGATTAAAGAACTTAACTTGGCTGCACCCCCGTCACTCGAAAACTATAGTTTCCCTTATTCGGTTTTGTCGGATGAGGCAGCTGCAAGTTCAATCCAATATCTTTGCCTCTTCCGTAGCGATTTTCATCCAATGTCAACACTTGGCCTCCTGAGAAGATTGACAAGTTTAAATTTGACTCTTGTCCATACTACCGAGGAACGATTAGGGCACTTGCTCTCACAATCATGTGCCCTAGAGCGGATTGACCTCTACCATTGTAGTGGGATAGTTTGCTTGTGAATACCTTATACAATGCAAAAACTCAATTCCCTCAGTATTATAGGTTGCAGGGGGTTGAAGATGGTAGAGATCAATGCTCCAAATCTCCGCTTCCTTCTTTGTGGTCGTAATCATGGTATTGAGACCCTTTCAGAAATCTTGGTCAAAGATTCTTCTCAGCTTAAGGATGTAAATCATTCATGGATTCTTCTCTCTTACGCTCATGCTTGGCTTCCATCCGTCGCAAGAAATGTTGAGAGCCTTGCCCTATGCTCTCCTACTGAGGTATTTTTGTGTGTTTTGACACCGTAATGATCATATTAGATGTGCTATTTAATGTTGAATGAAACACATGACTAACCTTTTTATTTGTCATTCCTTAGACTGTCAACATTTCAATCATGCCTTCCAAGCTCCTCCAGCTCAGGAGGTTGGACATCGAACTCCGACGACCAGCATTGCCAGCCTTTTGCCCAAGCTATGATGTCTTCTCTTTTGTTTCTTTTCTTGACGCTTCTCCTGTCTTGGAGTCCTTCATCCTGCGTGTAAGTCAGTATCATCTCTTGGAGCTACCTACCAGTTATTATGATACATTAGTTTATCAGAACAATGAAAATAATGATGAATGTTGAACATACATATCTCTGTATATGCAGATAGAGTATTGTGCCCTTAAGCTCGATCTCGATGTGGTAGATGACAATGACAAGTATTTGAGGCGGAAGTTGGAGCGCCAACATGACCGCCTCCGGCAGGTGGACATTGCGGGATTCTGTGCATCCAAGAGCCTGGTCAAGCTCACGACCTTCATCCTCGAGAACGCTCCTTCACTCGAGCGCCTGACTTTGGACCCGATCTATAACTATGATGGGAGTTTGGGCACCACTAGCAAATGCCCCACTTCAACAAGGATTTGCCAATTCTCGTCAGCGAGAAAGACAATCCTCGTAGGTGCCCGTAGAGCCGTGGAGGTTGCGAGTAGGTACATCGCGGGGAGAGTTCCATCGTTTGTTCAGTTCAAGGTCCTAGATCCCGGCAATTGATGCCATATCGTCGACCGAGAGATATTACGTACCAATGTGGTTGGTTTTCATGTTTGAGAAGAGAACTCCAGCTGTTTCGCATGTTTAAATTTTTTTTGACAAAAAGGCAGGGCCACTGCTTTTCATTGCGCATAGACGGAAAAAAAATGTTACAAAGCAAGATTACAGAGAAGGAAGGGGGAAGAACAACACATCACATTAGTCTAGCTGTAGAGGTCTCTACTATTGCCAAGACACGTCGCCGTCCAGCATCAACCCAGTCCTGGGCCTCTAACTGAATTTTTTCGAACAGCCTTGCAGAGGTACACGACGTGTTCCTGAAAATTCTTTCGTTTCTCTCCTTCCATAGAATCCACCATACGAGGGCCATGACCGATCTCCACGACTTTGCCGTCTCCTTGTTCATACCCTGAGAAGAGCGTTGCCACCAGTCTATCATGTCTTCATTGCCATTTATATTCAGGCTCTGGGGGAGGCCCAGCTTACTAATTGCTAAGTGCCAAATCTCCTTGGCGTAGGGGCAAACTGAAAGGAGGTGGGAGGCACTTTCAGGAGCTTGCAAGCACAAGAAGCAGGTGGGTTATGTGGCCAGCCTCTCTTAGCTAGGTTATCAGCGGTTAAACACTTTCCTTGAGCCACGAGCCACACAAAAAATTGACATTTTAGTGGCGCGTCCGAGCTCCAGGCAAGTTTGGCGAAGAGCGGCTTGATCTGTGCCGACAGCATGGCAGCAGAAGCAGAAGCAGCCGAGGAAGTACCATTAGCTGTCCATCGCCAGGTCAAGGAGTCAGGCTGGTCCGGGATGAGGTGGGTGTGCTGCACAACATTCCATAGGCTCGAGAACTGGTCGATGGAGGCAGCCGAGAGGTTGGCTTTGAAGTGTCTCATCCATTTGTCACCCATTACAGCAGCCTTGACACTTATAGTTTTGAGAGTGCATTGCTTGAACAAATCTGGGAATTTTGTGCAGAAGCTTTCCCTATTATGCCAAGGGTCGGTCCAGAACTGAGTTAGGCCCCCATCTCCAATGGAGAAATCCACCGAAGCCTCAAATAAAGAACGAACACATCTGTCCACAGGGAGCGACAAGCCAATCCAAGGTTTTGAAGTGTCCATCTAGGAGAGCCATAGCCATCTACATCTCATCGCGACACTTTTTTGATTCAAACATGGGATACCAAGGCCACCAAGTTTTTTTGGGAGACAGACCTGCTTCCAATTCACCAAGCATTTTCCTCCAGTTGCAATATCCTTGTTCGCCCACAAGAAACCACGACAGCACTTATCAAATTTCTTGACAGCCCAACTAGGCGGGTCAATGGCCATGATCTGAAATAATGGAAGTGCATAAAGCACCGAGGTGACAAGAGCCAGCCTCCCAGCCGTGGGCAAGTTGAGCTTATTCCACCCGGAAGTGTTGCGGTGGAGTTTATCAAAAACTGGCTGGTAATGCACTCTTTGCAGGCGAGAATAGCTAAGAGGCATACCCAAGTACGCAGCAAGCTCCAGGAGATTGATGTCATCACAACGAATGTGGCAGAAGCTGCTCTTGAGAAAGTTTGTCCTTAGGCCGCTTGCGTTGTCAAAGGCATCTAGAATAGCTTTGGCTGCAGTGATCTCATGGGTAGTTGGCCTGACAAACATCATCACATCATCTGCATATAATGAGATTCTGAGGTTAGGTATGCAGCGGCTAAAAGGGGCCAGCACGCCAGCTTGCACCGTTGTACGCACCATTGCATCAAGCAAGTCCATGACAAGGACGAAAAGCAGCGGTGAAAGTGGGTCACCCTGCCTAAGGCCCTTGTGATGGAAAATTTTCTCAGAAAGCTCGCCATTGACAAGAACCCGAGTGGAAGAAGAAGCAAGCATCGCAACAATCCAGTTTCTCCACTTTTGTCCAAAACCTTTCGCGGTGAGGACCTCAATCAGGAACTCCCATGAGACACTATCAAACGCCTTTTCAATATCCAGTTTCAGCATCACAGAAGGGATTTTCTTCAGGTATAGCGATCTGACCATTCCTTTAACAAAGACAAAATTGTCGTGGATTGCTCTGCCCTTGATGAATGCACTCTGCGAAGGAAGCACCAGGTCTTTCATCATTGGTTGCAATCTTCTTGCAAGGACCTTCATGATAATCTTCGCAAAGAAGGAGAGCAGACTAATAGGCCTATAGTCTTTAGCCTCTTCCGCATCTGCTCCCTTGGCGATGAGAATGATGATTGCATTGTTAAGACTAGCAAGGTTTCGGACATTGCAACACTCAAAAGCCTTGATCGCCAGCATGACATCCCCTTTTACAATGTCCCAACACTTTTGGAAGAACAGTGCCATGAATCCATCAGGCCCAGGGGCTTTTCTTGGGTTTAGGTCCATAATTGCAGCCTTAACTTCCTGCTTAGTGAAGGGGCACTCCAGACCCGAGAGATCTTTTTGGTTTATGCCCAATTCAATGAAATTCAGACAGCAACCTCTCTGTTTCTTAGTTCCAAGGACCGAGGAGAAATGCTCCCAAATAGCTTGCAACTTTTCATCCTGGCCAGTCACCATCGTACCATTATGCTTAATACTAAGGATAAGATTCTTACACCGTCTCGTAGAAGCCTTTGCATGAAAAAATTCAGTGCTCGCGTCACCGTCTTTCAACCAGTCAATTCTAGCCCTTTTCCGCCAGTGAGCTCGCTGGATCGCTGCAATGCCCAGAAGATTCATTTTCAGGGATGTCCGAAGGCGACGCTCGCTGCTAGTGAGATCTCTTCCGTCTATAGCCGCATCCAACTTTCCAATGAGCTCACTAGAGATGGCTGCTCTGAGCTTAAGATCGCCAAGGTGGGAGGAACTCCACTTCTTCAGAGCCCTAGCAGTGTTGGTGAGCTTGCAATGCAACACAAGGTATGGATCGGAGCATCCGGTTGGCTTTGCCCAGCAATCATTCACCACGTGTTGAAAGCCCTCGAATCCAGTCCAGTAGTTATCAAATCTGAAATGTCTTGGGGATGTGAAGGTGGCATTAGTGGAGAGTAGCAGGGGACAGTGGTCTGAAATGTCACTCGACAGGGCAGCAAGAATGCAGTTTGGGTGAACAGCCATCCAATCACCACTGTATAGTACTCTGTCAAGTTTCACTTTGGTTGCATTTTGCTGCTCATTCGTCCAGGTATATTTTCTCCCGTGCAAGTACAAATCTCTAAGCTCAAGCTCATTGATGAATCTCCTGAAAGCAGCCATCATTCTCCTATTCAAGTTCAAATTACTTTTATCAGCAGCATCAGCAATCAAGTTAAAATCCCCAGCAAAAATACACGGCAAAGCAGAGGAGCAAAGAGGTCTCAAATCTTCAAGGAATTTCAGCTTGTCTGAGTCAGATTGTGGTCCATAGACAGTCACAACTCTGAATTTTATCCCAGTCAATTTCCAACAACAAACAACAGCTAAAAAGGAGCGGTGGCACTCCTGCAAGTCAACATCAACCAGGGCTGGATCCCAAGCCATGATGATGCCCCCTCTGGTTCCCGATGCAGGCGAGTACAGAAATTCAGAACAATTAGAACCACAAACTTGCTTTACCAACAGTTGATCGACATGAGCTAATTTTGACTCTTGCAAACAGATAATCGCCGATTTATGCTTGGAAACAACATCACGGACCACCCCACAGCGAGCTGGGCAGTTTAGGCCTCTAACATTCCAAACTAGGATACTTGTACTAATCATGACAATAAATCGACATAGACTGCAACTAGCATGGCAATTCAGACACGGCGACCCTTCCTCCCCTTTTTAATAGTAGCCGCTTTCGACAGTGCCGTGAGCGCCTGAATCTGCGGCTCAGACAGTGGCTTCTTGAAGGTCAGCTTGTACCTTTCGAGAGCGATCTCCTCTTCTTCTTCACCCGGCTCCGCGATGGCGAGGCCCCTCTTCCCGACGATGATCCTTCGGGCCATCCGCAGAGAGACATTTCCTCCTCCAGTGATTGCATCCTTGCGGTGCTGGAGCCTGGAGCTTCTTCTGGTAGCAGTCGCCGGGGGGCGACGGCTCTACTTGAGTTTGGAGGGAGGCGGGGATGGTGGTCTGGCGAGGAGCGGCGCCGAGATCGGCGATGTTAGGCGGCAGAGCAGGTCATGGATGGGGTGCGGCAGCGTCGTGATCTGGCGAGGCGACTGACAACTTTCCAAGCCGTCGAGGGCCTGCACCGTGTCCAGCCCAGCAAAACTGGAAGCGGGCGCGTTGGGCTCGGCCTGCGGGGCGAGGCCCAAGGAGCCGAGCACAACCGCCGGGGCGCTCGATTGGTCGACCGCGTCCAGGTCAGCAGCATGCAATGTTGACCGGTCGACGGGTCCACCTCCATCCAGCGGTAGGTGCCACAGAGAGACGCCAGAGCCAGCCGGCAAGGAGGCCATCTCAGGGGCAAGACGCAGGCTGCTCTCCAAGTGTTCAGGGGCATCGGGTTGGGCGTCAATCATCAGAAGGGCAATGTGGTGGCCCTCCTCGACCTCTTGCCTGGCGGGAGCCGACACGTCCAGAGCCTGTAGAGCACGCCGAGGCTCGACGACAAGCGAAGACAGGCGGTGTGGTGGTGACGCAGCATCAGGGACGGTGCCGTCAGAGACGTCGTTAACATGCAGATCACCAACCGGCACGTCATCCATGCACGGGGCTCCCGCAGCAACAGCGCTGCAAGGGCAAGCATCAGCCTCTGTCAGGTCGGGGGCAGCCGGTGCAGCCAGGTCCGCATCGGCAGGCGCGACATGGCCCGCCTCGGCGAGCGCGACCTGGCCAGCAGCGTCAGGCACGACAAGGACAGAGGCGCCCTGGGGCCCATAGTTAGTGGAAGTGCGGTTGCGGAAACAGCCGCCACCATTCTGGTGCCCATGGGCCCGGCCGCGATCTGAGAGGGGCATGGACTGAGACTCGAGGAAGCGGCGGTAGTCGTCGTCGACGAAGCCACGAGCCCAAGGCATTGGGTGCTCCTCAGGCGGCGGCCCATCGTCATGGTCGTCAGGTTCGCCACGCGGCCCACGCCGCCAGGCGGCGGCCGCCGGCCTAGCCGGGTAGAACGCAGCGGAGTCGACATGGACGAGGACCCTGTGGTGGAGCAGCCGCGGGATGTTGTCGGTGCACGCGCATGTCTCGCCATCTACACCATCTTCAGCGAAACCAATCGGCATGGAGACGTGAGCAGGCCTTGCGCTCACCGCGCACGGTCATGGTGGCGACGGTGGGCACCTCCTCGAGGTCCTCGACCCAGACAGTGGTCACAAAGTAGGAGAGATCCTCCTTGTCCAGCGTCTCGGTAGCTACCCGGTAGATCAAGCACTCAGGCAACATTTGCTGAACCCGGTTAATCGACCAGGCTTGAGGCGGCAGGTCCTCCAGCAACAACCGCACGCTGTAGCGGTTGACGTGCGAGGATGTGAAGGAGAGGCCAGTCCAGCGACGAACAAGGATGGGGACGCCATGGAAGTGAAGCATGTTCTTGGCGGCGACTGTGGCGTACCAGCGGTTGTCGGTGAAGCGTACCAAGAAGCCGTCGTGGTAAAGCGACACCTGGAAGGCCCTCGGCGGCACGTCCAGGAACTCCAAGGTGATGCTGTCGGCGATGTTCCCAGGCAGCAGAGTGGGCCGCGTGCCGGCGACGATCAGCACCAGCGCAGAACCCCGCAGCTGGGCCTCCTCTGCTTCCATCTCGTCGTCAGGCTCGATGAGGCACTTGGTTCACCTTCCCCGGCTCGCGGCAGGTGCCAGAAAGTCGTAGGTGGCCATGGTTAGTGCCGGCGCTGATGGAGAAGCAGCAGCGGGCGCAGCCAGAGCCACGTCAGTGGTCAGAGGAGGGAAACAGAGGCGCGAGCGGACCGGAGCGCGAGTAGACACCGGGTGGTCGGGGCGGAAGATAAGCCTGGAGTGCACCGGAGGCAATGGCGGGCGATGCGAAGGCGGCGGCGCACCGTCTAGCGTGGAGAGGGGCACACGGCATGTTTAATTTCTGCTGGAGTGAACAACACCATTTTTCCCTACCTAATTCATACTAGTATTTTTTTTCATCCAAATAAAACTTTGAACAGTTCGAACCTTCCTCCTGGTTTGGCTTACTGTTCCATCTGTAGCTCTGCTAGTTGCCTGCATTTCGTTGATTAAGTGCAACAAAAATTAAAAAGGACGGCAAAAAACCACCGTTGGCAGATTGAACCCCTGTCAACCGGGTGAGAAGCCGAAATATATAATTGACAGCTCCAAATGCCGTGGTTGAACTTGAACTCATGTCTGTATTGGAGACATGGAGAGACGAGAGGGGCATGAAACGAAACTGAAACCACACCGGCGAAAACGGAAACATACACGTAATCATCAAAACTTCCCAAGTGGTCAGGAGAGATCTCATAAGCTGGCAATAAGAAGGCAAAAACGACGTCGTTGATGACGGAGCCTGGGTCACTTATTTGGTGATGAAAAGCCGGAACACTTAATATATACTAATGCTAACATTAAAAAAGTATTCTCTTCGTCTCATAATGTAAGACCTTTTTCAACACTTACATTATGGGACGGAGGGAGTAGAACAAATCGGGTGCCAGCTTGGATTAACAAGCGTTGTAAGACCGGATATGATTAGGACAACTCGATCCTGCTTCCACAATTAAACTCACGTACGTGCACGCCCGTGTGGGAGGTGAAACCGGCCAGAAACGCAACAGAGCCGCAGCCACCGCCGTATCCGGCGAAAACACAGCTTCCCAAGTTAGTCAAGTACATACGGCGAGGTCGATCGCCAATTCGCCATGTCCGGCTCCCCCCGCCGTCAGCACCCGCCAGGTCCCTCTCCATCGCGATGGACCCGATCCACGGCGGCGATCGACGACGGCACCGCCCGCTCGACGCTCCCTGCTCATCCGCCTGCAAGTACGTACTCTCTCCAACTACTCATCCCGGATTCATGACACCGTTGAGCGTTAAACAGAACAAATTTCAGCGAGCTGATCTCATAATTTCCGTGCCGGCCGCTTCCTTCGCAACCGGGCAATAGCTTGGCCGTCTCGGTTACTTTCCTTGTTCAAGCAGCTGCATTGGCAACTCACAAAACTGAGAAATACCGACAAGCTCTTCCGGTTTTGCAGATAGTGGACCAGCTGAGGCTTCATCCCTCGAGAAAAAGGGCCAACAACAAGGCCATATTTCTCAAGTTGCCCAGAACATGAGTCATGGCCGTGTCGTTCCGGATCTTCCACAGGTAGTATGTCGCTGCTTGCAGCCAATCCCAACGCAACGCCTTGTAAACTGTAACCACATCCATCAGGGGACAATTTCATTTTTTATGCTGAACATTCTTATCCTAGAACTTTGTTCAGGAAATAAATCATGAGGCCCAGCTAACTTGGCTGCTGCATGAGCCACACAAGTATGAGCTCTCTAGCAAGGAATATGAAACACCTGAACCTGTCTTGATGCAGTAGTTCTTGAGAGTTGAGAGTGCTTCTTATTTGCCAATGTCCAGATTGTCCGTCAGGATGGCTGGCTGCTTGCCGCTAGATTGATTCATTCCATGCATGTGTCCCTGACTGTATTGCTGTTGTGTATGTGCACCGGTCCCTCAGATCGTAATTTTTTAATTTGAGCACATAGTTATTAGCTGTACTAATGTGCTGTCTTCATCCATTAGTTGCATGCTGGTCTTGATGCAAAGTACAATTAATTGTACTTGCACTAGTTAATTATTAATAAACAATATTTTATAATCTGATTCCGATTCTGTTGTATTGCCTACCAACTACGATCTAACTGTTGAAACTTGTCACACTTGGTTCCGCAGGACATTCTACACCATATACACTCCCTCTTGCCACTGCAAGATGCTGCCCGTGCTGCCGGCGTGTCCCGCGGATTTCTACAATTCTGGAGATGCTACTCCAAGCTCGTACTCAACCACAGTACGCTTGGGTTGACCGACATGCAATTTGACAGAAGAGAAATAATAAATTTCATGGACAAAGTTGACCAAATTCTTGAAAACCATCACAACCATGGGGTTAAGGTGGAGATACTTGAACTACAATATCCCCCTTCCAGGAGCATCAAGCCCTGCTACCTAGACAGGTGGCTCCAAATCACAATTAAGTCTGGGATTAAAGAACTTGACTTAACTTTCAACATTACCTACCGCGAGGAGGAAAACTACAGATTTCCGTGTTCGGTTTTGTCCGATGAGGCGGCTGCAAGTTCAATTCAGTCTCTTTGCCTCTCCGGTTGCAGTATTCATCCCTCGTCAACACTTGGCCTCTTGAGAAAATTGACAAAATTAAATTTGACTCTTGTCCATACTACTGATGAAGGATTAGGGAACTTGCTCTCAAAATCATCCGCGCTTGAGCGTCTTGACCTCGTTTATTGCAGTGGGATAATTTTCTTGCAAATACCGTCTACGATGCAGAAACTCAAATTTCTCAGTATTATAGGATGCCAAAGGTTGAAGGTGGTAGAGATCAATGCCGCAAATCTCTACTACCTTCGTTCTGTTGGTTGTGATGGTGGTGATAACCTGACAAAAATCTCGGTTAGAAATTCTTCACAGCTTAAGAAAGTAATTTTGTCGTGGGTTCTTCTCTCATATGCTCATGCTTGGCTTCCATCCATCGCAAGAAATGCTGAGAGCCCTACCCTATGCTGTCCTACTGAGGTGTTTTTTTGGATATAAAACCATGTGATGATCATATTAGATGGGTTCTTTGATTATATAGTGAATACTGAATATTGATATGTATGCAACACTTTTTATGTTGAAATAAACACTTGACTAATCTTTGAATTCGTCATTCCTTAGAATGTCAGCATTTCAAGCATGCCCTCCAATCTCCTCCACCTCAAGAAGTTGGATATCAGACTTAGTCAACCAACAATGGCGGCCTTCTGCATGAGCTACGATGTCTTCTCTTTGGTTTCTTTCATTGATGCTTCTCCTGTCTTGGATTCCTTCATCCTGAAGGTAAGTGATGGTCCACATATCTTGGAGCTGTCTACCAATTTGTTTGTTACACTTCTTTATCAGAATAACAACAGTAATGATGACTGTTGATCATAAATTTATGTATATGCAGGTTGAGAAGAATGCCCTTAAGGATGATCTTGACATGGGAGATGAAAGCAACAAGTATTTGGGGCGGAAGCTGGAGCGTCGGCATTTCTGCCTCCGGCGGGTGGATATCATGGGCTTTTGTGCATCCAAGAGCCTGGTCGAGCTCACGATCCACATCCTCGAGAATCCACCATCACTCGAGCGGCTGACTTTGGACACGATCTATGGCTACAATAGATTTTCGGGTAAATTTCACAAATGCTCCACTTCAACAAAGATTATCCAATGCTCGCCATTGAGCAAGACAGACCTTGCGGGAGCTCGTAGAGCCGTGGAGGTTGCGGGAAGGTATATTGCGGGAAGAGTTCCATCGTCTGTTCAGCTCGAGGTCCTAGATCCCAGTAATCAATGCAATACCGGCGACCGGTAGATACTACATACCAATGTAGCGTATCACATGTTTATTTTCCGTAGTAGTGAACAATGCATTTTCGTTTTCTATTACACAAATGAAACAAATATTGTTCATTCATAGCATTTCCATCCAAATACAACTTTGAACAGTTCAAACTACTTTCTCCTCGTTTGGCTTAACTAGATGAATTATTGCGCCACCACGTAAAAACCAGATGCAACGGGGAAGTTAGGTGACTATTAGTAAGTCCATTTTCATGAGCGAAACTACTGGGCGAACGACACTGCCCGGCCGAACCATGCACGATGGCTGATTGAACGGCTTGATACAGTACATCTTGTGTAAATGGATGTCTTGATGGGTAGCATCGTGTGTAAATCGTCCATCCTTGTCGTGTGTATAGCAGCGTTCTTTCATGAGTTATCCGGAAGTATGGTCCTGATTCATGACATGATAACTTATTACAACACGATGTTAGTATAATTTTATGGGAAACAATAAAGATTCGATTTTTATATATAGATATGTGAGGTTTAGAAAACAGATGTGAAATTAGTTATTTTGGTCATCTACACTACGCAACCACATGTAACATAGAATTGCATATCAAAACGGAAATGGTGATCGATGTCCAGCCGACCAATTGCTAGCCATCTGGCTTCCTTCTCAAATTTCTTCACATTGTCCTTTCCCATGACCACATCACCGAGTCCATCCCCATTAAGTCCACATGTTTCAACAACTCTTCCAAGCTCTCCACCTTCGTCTTCACTGATGCAGCGTCACTACTTCACCAGAACGTAGCTAGGAACCTTCCTCGCTCTGGGAAACGAGGCAGGGGCAACGATAAAGAAAAAACTTTAGCCGGAGATTACAACGCCGCCAGGTAAACTCTAGCAGAGAGGGTGGGTTGCATGGTGGTGATCTCCTTCTTAACTGATGAATAGATTGTGTGCTTTGATGGAATGGATTCACAATGAAAAGGTCAACCAATCTCTTGTTAGAATCTATGCAACTCATGGCGTAAATTGCACAAGATGATTTGAGCGTTATATAGTTCGCTCGGGCATGTGCTGCCGGGGGTGGTAGTGGTATTAGACAAGGCGTGTAAGCCAAGTTGGGCTCGTTTTTTTTTAGGGTTAAAGCCACTTTATTGATCAAAATCCACAGAAAGTGGGATACAAACTGGGTCATGTGGCTGGCCAAGCCAAACATGACGACCCGGAGCTAGGTTTCTAGCAAATTTCGCTAACCTGTGAGCTTCGACAGTAACACTACGACTTTTAAAAATAAAGTTACAAGAAAAGGGGCCGATCTAGACTTTATTTCATGAATGATTGCTCTGTGAAGACCATTGATGCCCTTTGTGATGTCTTCCACCACCTGCTTGCAGTCGGAAGAGATGATGAATCTTTGAAGATGAAGATCTTCAGCAAGAGATATAGCTTCCCGACAGGCTATCGCCTCGAGCGTCGCTGGATCACTTACTCCATACACAACTAGAGCTGAACTTCCTAAAAAGTTGCCCTGGCTGTCCCTGCATACAGCTACTGCCGACCCCCCTCTTTGGGCTCGTACACCCGCGTCCACATGAATCTTCGCAAAATTTGCCGGAGGAGCTCTTGGTCGATTAGTGGTTCCTGATGGCGCATTAGCCACTCTCAGCTGTGTTGGCTGTTTCGCCCGCACGACGTTCAAGTCCGAAATGAAACGCGAGATGAAGGATTGTATTGCATGTGGAGATTGAAATATAGCCTCATGGATAGCTTTCCTCCTAGAAGTCTAGATTGCCCAAAGGGTAACTGCTGTTAGCACGAACTGATCATGCGATAGAGTTTCTTGCAACGAGAAAAGCCAATTTTTTGCACCCGGTTCAGTGTTCGCTGCTAGCTTGCTCCCCAGATCCTCATCAGTAAGAGCCCAAGTGCATCTGGATACTGTACACTCGAGGAGCGAATGCCGCCATGAATCCGGCACGCCACATATCCTGCATGAACTGGAAGTCGACATGTGTCGATGAGCACGGACGTCCTCTGTTGATAGCGAATGCTTCGAAAGTCTCCATAGAAACATACGCACTTTAGCTGGTACCTCTGTCTTCCATAAAGTTTTCCATGATTTCTCCTCCTGGTGGGTATTCGAGGATCCCGACGAACCATCCAGCCATGCCTCTCACCTTTGCTGTGTCGACACTAGCATTCGGTACGCCAGCCCAAGTTTTCCAAGTTGGGCTCGTAGGTGATAAAAGAGCGAATTGGGCTGCGGCAACTACGGCCTAAATGGGCTGCCAGCCCAAGAATATGATTGGGAAAGATGGATGGTCGACGGCTGCCGAAATCACTAGTTGAGGAGTACTCGTTGAAAAGTTCACTCTTACTTTTCGGGTTGTGACAAGTGGCGTACATGCAGCGCGCCACTTGTCACAACCTGTGAGTTTTCCCTTTTTCATAGATCCGTTTATTCAAAATGTTTTATCTCTTAAACTGTGCGTTCAAATCTCAAATCGCTTTCGCCGTTAGATTTCAAAACTAGATCCCATGTTGATAGGTTTTGACAAAAAAATTCACGAAAAAAACCGGATGAAAAAACCGAACCGGGAGCACGGGTTTTTTCCCTTTCCAAAAGAGGCACGCCCGTGCCTCTCACAAAATCATCACCGTGCCTCTCGCGGAAGCAAAATCATGACTCTCGCGGAAGGAAAAAAGAAAAGAAAACACGTTTTTTTCGTTTCCGAAGAGGCACGGCCGTGATTCTCGCGAAAGCACACCCGTGCCTCTCGCGGAAGCAAAACCGTGCTCGCGAAAGGAAAAAAACAGAATCACGTTTTTTTTCCGTTTCCGAGAGGCACGACCATGACTCTCGCGAAAGCACAACCGTGCCTCTCGCAGAAGCAAAAACATGACTTTTGAGAGGCACGGCCGTGACTCTCGCGAAAGCACGACCGTGCATCTCGCGAAAGCAAAACCGTGACTCTGGCGAAAGCAAAAAAACAGAAAACATGTTTTTTTCGTTTCCAAGAGGCACGGTCGAAAACAAAACCGTGCTTCTCGCGAAAGAAAAACCGTGACTCTCGTGAAAGGAAAAAACGAGTATTTTCCTGCAATTTTTTTGTCCAAAAGCTAAGAAAAACCAAAACGTCGAAAAACCAAAAAAAAATCGTTTAAATAGCCGAAAACACGCGCGGAAAAATAAAAAAACAAAATCCGGAGGTAGCGCCCAGAGCGCGACACGTGGCGAATGGTTGAGAGCGCGCCAAGGGACGCTGATCGTTGCGAGGCTTCCGAAGGAACACTTGTTAACTAATGGCTCCCGACGGCTGCCGAACGGAACCATAGTCGGAACTGGACACGATATAGTTGAGAGTCGATGATTTCAGAAACCCTAACCAGCGGAGTCATCTCTCTCTATTCGCTCCGGCAGCGGATTGGATCGACGATTCGAGGCCGACAGCACGAGCACGCGGCCGCCGCTTGGAATCGCCTCTCGCCGCCACGTAGAGTAATCGCCCTCGCCGCCGCCACCGGTAGCCAGCAAGGTCCCTTCCTTCCTAACGAACCCCTTCTCTCCTTCATGCGCGTGCTTGCTGGGCTGCTGACGGCCTGATGCTCCTATTTGCTTCGATGCTAAAGATTTCTGTCTTTATTACTTGACATATATTCGCCCTATCACTGTATGGCTGTTCATGTAGCATCGTGTCTGTACCCGTGTTACGGTATCCCATGTCCCCGTATTCGTACGTCCTGTGCTGCATATTGTTCATGTTTAGGTATGTGGAAGTGTACTAATTTATCTGTCTTTCTCATGCAGATCCAACGCGTGAAAGCACATATATAACTGGCTGGAGAGCATGGAGCAGCAGCAAAGTAGGCTTCCAATATCTCAAGATATTGTCCTGGAATGTGGCGACACTGGGGGAAAAGCTAAAGAGGAGAGGTAATTCTAGGACACATATCCTCGTTCATGAATTCAAACTCTGTATTAGTGTCCTCTTGAGTAATAGTCGCTCGCTCCTTCCATTACATAATATATTTCATGGTGCATTTAACGAAACTAAATTTGGCGTGTTCTATTTATTTATGTTATATCCTTGTATTGTTGTATTGTAGGCAAAAATCTACTACTCCAATCTTCAATCTTCAATATTCCACGTCTGTATTAGTGAGTACTTTGCATGTGTGCCCATGCGACCAATATTCCAATGGGATTTTTGCCTATATAGAGAAAGCACATGCATGTATGCAAAAAAATTCCACCCCATGTTGACATCATCACATTTATCCTGATTTTTTAAGGAATGATTAATCTGATTAGCGATCAGTCTTCACTGTTGAGTTTGTCTGGACGAAGGCTTCGAAACAAGATCCCATGTTGACATGTTTTGATAATTTTTTGTTGTCGCCACCCGTTGATAGATTATGTTACTCACAACCAGAAAAACTGGGGTTGCCGACGGCCCCCGTCAGCATCTATGGACCTATGCCGACGGCCAAGGATAGGCCGTAGGCGTAGAATAGCCGTCGGCATACATCCATCTATGCCGACGGGGCCGTCGGCATAGACGAGGCCGTCGGGACCGCCCGAGATACGCCTACGGGGCCCGTCGGCATAGGACAGGCCGTCAGCATAGCCTGGGCCCCCCTGCCCGGTCAGCGCTGACCATTTGACGGCGTTGACCCTACGCCAACGGGCGGTAACGGCGGCCGTCGGAATATCTGTGGCAGAGGTATGCCTACGGCACAGCCGTCGGCATAGGCCCCTCTGCCACGTCATCGATCCGTGTGCCACGCCACGTCATCGATCCGTGGGACAACCTCCGTGTGTGCACAGATATGCCGTCGGCATACGTGTATTTTACTTTATTTTTTTATTCTTACTTTGTATTGTTATTTTTACTTTATTTTAGTTTTTGTTTTTGCATAAGATAATTATGCCTTATCTAAAAAAAACATACCCGATGGTATATCGATTGCCCCTTGTTACGAACGTCGCTATCGCCGTGTCACGGAGGGGGGAAACGGTCGACACGGAAGGAATTCTGGTTAGTGGAGGGATTCGGGGTGTAGCTATGTCACCGAAACATCGCACGGGTCCCGATGCATATGTGAAAGTGTTCATGCATGCGTAGACGCCCGTCTTGGGGCTCGGGGTGTGCCCCTCTCACGGACGGCGCCGCCGCCGGTACCTGGAGGGGGGAAACAGACGCGTCGGGTCTACACGGAGGGGATCTTGCTGTGGGTCTGGCCCGGATGTTGCTCCAAAGTGTTCCTATGGGCTGACCTAACACAACCGGGTGGGGAGGTCCACTGGTCCAAGCCCGTCCGTGCAAAGTCAAAGGGCTAGATCCCGTGGTCAAACGCTATAGGTTTAGGCGGGACGGGGGCACTGGGGGTAGCAATGCCACCGGAGCATCGCACCGGGCCCTCATACATGCGGGGTGGTGTGGTGGCATGTCCGAAGAGGCGGGACGCGTCTCCGGGGCGTGGCCCCCCCTCACGGACGGCGATGACACGGTAGTAGACGTTCTGCGGTAACGATGCGGCGTCAATATTACTAAATACTCGGAGCGCGATAAAATCATGAGTTTTTTGCACGACGTGGGCACATGTGCTATAGGAACGATGGTATTTTTTCATAATTTTTGGTGATGGAGAAGTATCCGAAAAATTCCCTCTATGCGGATTGCCCTTCGCGCATCTACGGTTGTGGCCGGCGGCCTCCGGGGGCTAGCATGCCGCCAAATCTTGCGTAGGTGGCCTCTCACAAGTCTGGAAGAGTTGTGGTGGTTGCAAACGCCCGGCACGCGTGTCCGGGGTGTGCCCCCCTCACGGATGGCGCCGCCGCCGGCACCTGGAGGGGGGAAACGGACGCGTCGGGTCTACACAGAGGGGATCTTGCTGTGAGTCTGGCCCGGATGTTGCTCCAAAGTGTTCCTATGGGCTGACCTAACACAACCGGGTGGGGAGGTCCACTTGTAAAGCCCGTCCGTGCAAAGTCAAAGGGCTAGATCCCGTGGTCAAACGCTACAGGTTTAGGCGGGACGGGGGCACTGGGGGTAGCAATGCCACCGAAGTGTCGCACCGGGCCCTCATACATGCAGGGTGGTGTGGTGGCATGTCCGAAGAGGCGGGACACATCTCCGGGGCGTGGCCCCCCCTCACGGACGGCGATGATACGGTAGTAGACGTTCTGTGGTAACGATGCGGCGTCAATATTACTAAATACTCGGAGCGCGATAAAATCATGAATTTTTTTGCGCGACATGGGCACATGTTATATAGGAACGATGGTATTTTTTCATAATTTTTGGTGATGGAGAAGTATCCGAAAAATTCCCTCTATGCGGATTGCCCTTCGCGCGTCTATGGCTGTGGCCGGCGGCCTCCGGGGGCTAGCATGCCGCCAAATCTTGCGTACGCGGCCTCTCACAAGTCTGGAAGTGTTGTGGCGGTTGCAAACGCCCGACACGCGTGTCCGGGGTGTGCCCCTCCTCACGGACGGTGCCGCCACCGGCACCTGGAGGGGGGAAACGGACGCGTCGGGTCTACACGGAGGGGATCTTGCTGTGGGTCTGGCCCGGATGTTGCTCCAAAGTGTTCCTATGGGCTGACCTAACACAACCGGGTGGGGAAGTCCAATGGTCAAAGCCCGTCCGTGCAAAGTCAAAGGGCTAGAACCCGTGGTCAAACGCTACAGGTTTAGGCGGGACGAGGGCACTTGGGGGTAGCAATGCCACCGGAGCGTCGCACCGGGCCCTAGTACATGCGGGGTGGTGTGGTGGCATGTCCGAAGAGGCGGGACGCGTCTCCGTGGCATGGCCCCCCCTCACGGACGGCGATGATACGGAAGTAGACGTTCTACAGTAACGATGCGGCATCAATATTACTAAATACTCGGAGCGCGATAAAATCATGAGTTTTTTTGCACGACATGGGAACATGTGCTATAGGAACGATAGTATTTTTTCATAATTTTTGGTGATGGAGAAGTATCCGAAAAATTCCCTCTATGCGGATTGCCCTTCGCGCGTCTACGGCTGTGGCCGGCGGCCTCCGGGGGCTAGCATGCCGCCAAATCTTGCGTAGGCGGCCTCTCACAAGTCTGGAAGTGTTGTGGCGGTTGCAAACGCCCGGCACGCGTGTCCGGGGTGTGCCCCCCCTCACGGACGGCGCCGCCGCCGGCACCTGGAGGGGGGAAACGGACGCGTCGGGTCTACACAGAGGGGATCTTGCTGTGGGTCTGGCCCGGATGTTGCTCCAAAGTGTTCGTATGGGCTGACCTAACACAATCGGGTGGGGAGGTCCACTGGTCAAAGCCCGTCCGTGCAAAGTCAAAGGGCTAGATCCCATGGTCAAACGCTACAGGTTTAGGCGGGACGGGGGCACTGGGGGTAGCAATGCCACCGGAGCGTCGCACCGGGTCCTCATACATGCGGGGTGGTGTGGTGGCATGTCCGAAGAGGCGGGACGCGTCTCCGGGGCGTGGCCCCCCCTCACGGACAGCGATGATACGGTAGTAGACGTTCTACGGTAACGATTCGGCGTCAATATTACTAAATACTCGGAGCGCGATAAAATCATGAGTTTTTTTGCACGACATGGGCACATGTGCTATAGAAACGATGGTATTTTTTCATAATTTTTGGTGATGGAGAAGTATCCGAAAAATTCCCTCTATGCGGATTGCCCTTCGCGCGTCTACGACTGTGGCCGGCGGCCTCCGGGGGCTAGCATGCCGCCAAATCTTGCGTAGGCGGCCTCTCACAAGTCTGGAAGTGTTGTGGCGGTTGCAAACGCCCGGCACGCGTGTCCGGGGTGTGCCCTCCCCTCACGGACGGCACCGCCGCCGGCACCTGGAGGGGGGAAATGGACGCGTCGGGTCTACACGGAGGGGATCTTGCTGTGGGTCTTGCCCGGATGTTGCTCCAAAGTGTTCCTATGGGCTGACCTAACACAATCGGGTGGGGAGGTCCACTGGTCAAAGCCCGTCCGTGCAAAGTCAAAGGGCTAGAACCCGTGGTCAAACGCTACAGGTTTAGGCGGGACGGGGGCACTTGGGGGGTAGCAATGCCACCGCAGCGTCGCACCGGGCCCTCATACATGCGGGGTGGTGTGGTGGCATGTCCGTAGAGGCGGGACGCGTCTCCGGGGCGTGGCCCCCCTCACAGACGGCGATGACACGGTAGTAGATGCTCTGCGGTAACGATGCGGCGTCAATATTACTAAATACTCTGAGCGCGATAAAATCATGAATTTTTTTGCACGACGTGTGCACATGTGCTATAGGAACGATGGTATTTTTTCATAATTTTTGGTGATGGAGAAGTATCCGAAAAATTCCCTCTACGCAGATTGCCCTTCGCGCGTCTACGACTGTGGTCGGCGGCCTCCGGGGGCTAGCATGCCGCCAAATCTTGCGTAGGCGGCCTCTCACAAGTCTGGAAGTGTTGTGGCGGTTGCAAATGCCCGGCACGTGTGTCCGGGGTGTGCCCCCCCTCACGGACGGCGATGACACGGTAGTAGACGTTCTGCGGTAACGATGCGGCGTCAATATTACTAAATACTCGGAGCGCGATAAAATCATGAGTTTTTTTGCACGACGTGGGCACATGTGCTATAGGAACGATGGTATTTTTTCATAAATTTTGGTGATGGAGAAGTATCTGAAAAATTCCCTCTATGCGGATTGCCCTTCGCACGTCTACGGCTGTGGCCGGCGGCCTCCGGGGGCTAGCATGCCGCCAAATCTTGCGTAGGCGGCCTCTCACAAGTCTTGAAGTGTTGTGACGGTTGCAAACGCCCGGCACATGTGTCCGGGGTGTGCCCGCCCTCACGGACGGCGCCGCCGCCGGCACCTGGAGGGGGGAAACGGACGCGTCGGGTCTACACGGAGGGGATATTGCTGTGGGTCTGGCCCGGATGTTGCTCCAAAGTGTTCCTATGGGCTGACCTAACACAACCGGGTGGGGAGGTCCACTGGTCAAATCCCGTCCGTGCAAAGTGAAAGGGCTAGATCCCGTGGTCAAACGCTATAGGTTTAGGCGGGACGGGGGCACTGGGGGGGGGGGTAGCAATGCCACCGGAGCGTCGCACCGGGCCCTCATACATGCGGGGTGGTGTGGTGGCATGTCCGAAGAGGCGGGACGCGTCTCCGGGGCATGCCCCCCCTCACGGACGGCGATGACACGGTAGTAGACGTTCTGCGGTAACGATGCGGCGTCAATATTACTAAATACTCGGAGCGCGATAAAATCATGAGTTTTTTTGCACGACGTGGGCACATGTGCTATAGGAACGATGGTATTTTTTCATAATTTTCGGTGATGGAGAAGTATCCGAAAAATTCCCTCTACGCGGATTGCCCTTCGCGCGTCTACGGCTGTGGCCGGCGGCTAGCATGCCGCCAAATCTTGCGTAGGCGGCCTCTCACAAGTCTGGAAGTGTTGTGGCGGTTGCAAACGCCCGGCACGTGTGTCCGGGGTGTGCCCCCCCCTCACGGACGGCGCCGCCGCCGGCACCTGGAGGGGGGAAACGGACGCGTCGGGTCTACACGGAGGGGATCTTGCTGTGGGTCTGGCCCGGATGTTGCTCCAAAGTGTTCCTATGGGCTGACCTAACACAACCGGGTGGGGAGGTCCACTGGTCAAAGCCCGTCCGTGCAAAGTCAAAGGGCTAGATCCCGTGGTCAAACGCTACAGGTTTAGGCGGGACGGGGGCACTGGGGGTAGCAATGCCACCGGAGCATCGCACCGGGCCCTCATACATGCGGGATGGTGTTGTGGCATGTCCGAAGAGGCGGGACGCATCTCCGGGGCGTGGCCCCCCCTCACGGACGGCGATGACACGGTAGTAGACGTTCTGCGGTAATGATGCGGCGTCAATATTACTAAATACTCAGAGCGCGATAAAATAATGAGTTTTTTTGCACGACATGGGCACATGTGCTATAGGAACGATGGTATTTTTTCATATTTTTTGGTGATGGAGAAGTATCCAAAAAATTACCTCTATGCGGACTGCCCATCGCGCGTCTACGGCTGTGGCCGGCGGCCTCCGGGGGCTAGCATGCCGCCAAATCTTGCATAGGCGGCCTCTCACAAGTCTGGAAGTGTTGTGGCGGTTGCAAACGCCCGGCACGCGTGTCCGGGCTGTGCCCCCCCCCTCACGGACGGCGCCGCCGCCGGCACCTGGAGGGGGGAAACGGACGCGTCGGGTCTACACGGAGGGGATCTTGCTGTGGGTCTGGCCCGGATGTTGCTCCAAAGTGTTCCTATGGGCTGACCTAACACAACCGGGTTAGGATGTCCACTGGTCAAAGCCCGTCCGTGCAAAGTCAAAGGGCTAGAACCCGTGGTCAAACGCTACAGGTTTAGGCGGGACGGGGGCACTTGGGGGTAGCAATGCCACCGGAGCATCGCACCGGGCCCTCATACATGCAGGGTGGTGTGGTGGCATGTCCGAAGAGGCGGGACGCGTCTCCGGGGCGTGCCCCCCCCCTCACGGACGGCGATGACACGGTAGTAGACGTTCTGCGGTAGCGATGCGGCATCAATATTACTAAATACTCGGAGCGCGATAAAATCTTGAGTTTTTTTGCACAACGTGGGCACATGTGCTATAGGAACGATGGTATTTTTTAATTATTTTTGGTGATGGAGAAGTATCCGAACAATTCCCTCTATGGGGATTGCCCTTCGCGCGTCTACGGCTGTGGCCGGCGGCCTCCGGGGGCTAGCATGCCGCCAAATCTTGCGTAGGCAGCCTCTCACAAGTCTCGAAGTGTTGTGGCAGTTGCAAACGCCCGGCACGTGTGTCCGGGGTGTGCCCCCCCTCACGGACAGCGCCGCCACCGGCACCTGGAGGGCGGAAACGGACGCGTCGGGTCTACACGGAGGGGATCTTGCTGTGGGTCTGGCCCGGATGTTGCTCCAAAGTGTTCCTATGGGCTGACCTAACACAACCGGGTGGGGAGGTCCACTGGTCAAAGCCCGTCCGTGCAAAGTCAAAGGGCTAGATCCCGTGGTCAAACGCTATAGGTTTAGGCGGGACGGGGGCACTGGGGGGAGCAATGCCACCGGAGCGTCGCACCGGGCCCTCATACATGCGGGGTGGTGTGGTGGCATGTCCGAAGAGGCGGGACGCGTCTCCGGGTCGTGGCCCCCCCTCACGGACGGCGATGACACGGTAGTAGACGTTCTGCGGTAACGATGCGGCGTCAATATTACTAAATACTCGGAGCGCGATAAAATCATTAGTTTTTTTGCACGACGTGGGCACATGTGCTATAGGAACGATGGTATTTTTTCATAATTTTTGGTGATGGAGAAGTATCCGAAAAATTCCCTCTATGCGGATTGCCCTTCGCGCGTCTACAGCTGTGGCCGGCGGCCTACGGGGGCTAGCATGCCGCCAAATCTTGCGTAGGCGGCCTCTCACAAGTCTGGAAGTGTTGTGGCGGTTGCAAACGCCCGGCACGCGTGTCCGGGGTGTGCCCCCACCTCACGGACGGTGCCGCCGCCGGCACCTGGAGGGGGGAAACGGACGCGTCGGGTCTACACGGAGGGGATCTTGCTGTGGGTCTGGCCCGGATGTTGCTCCAAAGTGTTCCTATGGGCTAACCTAACACAATCGGGTGGGGAGGTCCATTGGTCAAAGCCCGTCCGTGCAAAGTCAAAGGGCTAGAACCCGTGGTCAAACACTACAGGTTTAGGCGGGACGGGGGCACTTGGGGGGTAGCAATGCCACCGCAGCATCGCACCGGGCCCTCATACATGCGGGGTGGTGTGGTGGCATGTCCGAAGAGGCGGGACGCGTCTCTGGGGCGTGCCCCCCCCC